>NC_092872.1:324705298-325005298 GCF_028372415.1 Notamacropus eugenii
ACATTGTCTGCTATTTTTCCATTCCTTTGGTTTTGTTTTATAATTTCTTGATTTTTCATAAAGTCATTAGCTTCCATCTGCTCCATTCTAATCTTTAAGGAATTATTTTCTTTAGTGAGCTTTTGGATCACCTTTCCCATCTGGCCAATTCTGCTTTTTAGGGCATTCTTCTCCTCATTGACTTTTTGGATCTCTTTTGCCATTTGAGTTTTTAATCAGACTATAGAATCTTACTAGTCCCCTAGTCCATGTAGTCTTAAGTATAGTCTTGAGATGCTCTCAGGAGATCCACAAGGTCAAAACTATTCTTAGGACATTATTTACCTATTAAAATACCCTCATTCTTTTCCAGTTATATGTCTGGGTGAAGCTAGATTTTCTTCATGTACTTTCAACCAAAACAACATATTACAACAGAATGCAGAAGCAGATGAGAATCCAATTACCTTCTATTAAACAAAACATTTTTTTTAGTTTTCAAAAATATGTAAAACAATGTCACTCTTCTGCCTTATTTTTTTGGAGGAAGGGCATTATCATTCACCTTTTCCTTTCCAATATCCCAAATTTTTAAAAAACCCTGCATTATGATAAAATAAGCAGAGTCAAGCAAAACAAATCCAGATATTAGTCATGTCTAAAAATGTATATTTTATTATGTTTCTCAAGTCTATCATCTTTCTGTCAAGAAGTGAGCAGCATACTTCATTACAGGTCTTCTAGAGTCATGGATGGCTGTAGTGATTAGAATTCTTCAGTCTTTCAAAGTTGCTTTCTTTATAGTGTTATGGTTTTTGTACAAATACTTCTTATGGTTTTGCTCACTTTACAAGTCTTCCTAGGTTTCTCTGAACATATTCTTTCCATCATTTCTTATAATACAATAACATTCCATTTTATTTATATGGCATAATCATTCATCCATCTTAGACAGATTTTTTTACATTATGTTACTTTTTTTTACATTAAATGTCCTGAGAATTCACCTTTCTACTTATTTTTCTCTGGCCCTTAGAGTTGTTAGAAATATGGAGAGTAAAGAAAGAGCCGGACAAGCAAATATTTGATTAAAAAAAAAACTTCTTATAAAGTCCTTGTGACAAGATGGATAGGTATGGGCCTAAGCAATATTACAGTTGGCTGAATTCAGAACTCACCAAATACAAAGAGCAGAAACTAATAATGGGATGTCATTTTGGGGGGTGTGTGTGTAGGAGATATCCCAAGAATCTATGATTGGTCCTGTGCTATTGTATATTGTTAATCAATGACTTGAATAAATTTTTAGATAGCATGTTCTGTATCAAAAAGTATGGTGACAAGTTAGAACAGTGATTTGAATAGATTGTTGAAATTAAATAGGGCTATAGCACCTTGGCCTTACCTCCCTTTCATGTGGGTTTACTGAAAGATAATCTAGTTTTGGTTAGCATCCAAAGCCATGGCTCATGAGTCCCCGCTAACATATTCTTTTTACCAGAAAACTGGAAGACACAATTCAAGGCAAAAGACATTTAATTAAAAACATAGAAAAATTTTTGTTGTTCAGTCATTCAGTCATGTCTGACCCGTCATAATACCATGGACCATAGCATGCCTTCTGTTCTCCACCATTTCTTGAAGTCTTGAATATTCATTGTTTCCATGACACTATCCATCTCATATTCTGCCATCCTCTTTTTCTTTTGTCTTTAATCTTTCCCAAGGAATCCTGTCTTCTTATTATGTGGCCAAGGTATTTAAGCTTCAACTTCAGTATTTGACTTTCCAATGAACAGTCTGAATTAATTTAAGTAATGACTGATTTGATCTCCTTGTTGTCCTAGGAACTCTTAAAAATCTTCTCCAGCACTACAATTTAAAAGTGTCTATTCTGTGGCACTCAGCTTTCCCTATAGCCCAAGTCTCACAGCCCTATATTGCTACTGGAAAAACCATAGCTTTGGCTATCCAGACATTTAATGGCAAAGTGATGTCTGCTTTTTAGCAAGCTATCCACACTTAGCATAGCTTTTTTTTTTTGAGGCAATTACAATTAAGTGATTTGCCCAGTGTCACACAGCTGGTAAGCGTCAAGTGCCAGACCACATTTGAATTCAGGTCCTCCTGACTTCATAGCTGTTGCTCTATCCACTGCACCACCTAGCTGCCTCAATAATTTTCCTTTCAAATAATGAGTCTTTACTTTTTATGGCTGCATTTGCTGCCTGCAATGATCTTTGAGTCCAAGAATATAAAATCTGACTGCTTCCATTTCTTCTCTCTCTATTTGCCAGGAAATGATGAGACCAAGTTACTAAGATCTTAGTGGGCTTTTTAAAAATGTTAATCTTCAAGCCAGCTTTTATACTTTCCACTTCATTGAGAGTTTTCTTAATTCTTCTTCACTTTCTGCCATTAGACTTGTATCAACTGTATAGAGAGTGTTGATATTTCTACTGACAGCCTTAATTCTAGCTTTTGTTTCATCCAGTCTGGCATTTTTGCATGATGTATTTTGAACATAAGTTAAATAAACTAGGTGACAATATATAGCCTTGTTGTACTCCTTTTCCAATCTTAAATCAATCATTTCATGTTTGGTTCTAACTGTTGTTTCTTGACTGATCCCATCTCTTTGAGGACTTGTCACATTTTGTTGTGATCCACATAGTCAAAGGCTTTAGTGTAGTCAATGAAACAGAAGTAGATGTTTTTCTGAAACTACCTTCCTTTCTCCATAATCCAGTAAATGTTGATGATTTGGTTTCTAGATCCTATTTCGAAGAAGCAAAGGTCTCATTTTAGTAATTCTCAGTTCATGCTGCTGACACCTGGAAAAGGCCAGGTGTTCCCACTGCATTCAGGGCTCTCTCCAGTCATCCCGATTTATATATGCCCCTGAACCAAGATGGCCATGGAGAAGAAAGTGAGGCCAGTGACTTTACACAAACTTCCCTCTCTTAAATCAAATTCATTTATAAGTCATGGCATCACCTTCCTGATGTCATGGTCCTCTTTGAGAAAGAAGAACAAACAACCTGTGAGTAAGTACTAGGAACTGCCTCACTGGGACCCAACTGGCTATTTCCAGTTGGACAACACACCTTCCTTCCTCTTTTTCTCTCCTCTTCCCATTTCTTCCCTTCCCTTCCCTTCAAGAATAAAGGACAAACAACAACAATAATTGCAGAAGCCTAGCTTTTAGAATTTTAAGCATAATTTTTCTGGCATGTGAAATGAATGCATTTGTTTGGTAATTTGAACATTCCTTGGCATTGGGATGTAAACTTGTCTTTTCCAATCCAGTAGCCATTGTTAAATTTCCCCAATTAAGTAAAATGAAATATTCTGTGTCTCCTGCTCCCTAATATGTACAACTGTAGTCTTTATAGACTATAGAGTATCTTATCCCAACTCCCACTCACATTGACAAGTCATGTCCCAAAGAAACTTGTTAGCTACATCTTCCCTTTGGGATTCTAGGGGCTAATCCCAAAGGGTAGAAAGTATCTTTCTAATGCTCTCACCCCAAGTTCCCTGGTTTATTCTTCCTAAAATCAATTCAAAGTTACTGTTAGTATTTCTGTTATATCGTTGATAGATTCCAGTGGTTTTTGCCCCAGTTTCATTTAACCAATTAACATCAAATAACTTTTACCAAAAAAAATTACTGTGAAGATAGAGAAAGAACAGAAGTATAAATCATTCACCTCAATAGCCAGCAGCAAATTCTTTACTATGCCACTGTGGTCTCTGGGGACAAAGGGTTCAAATTTAAAGCAATTGCTACAAAGCATTCACTTCTACCAAATATGCTTCCAAATAATAATAGCTAATAGGTAACATTTATACTGGGTTTACTATGTTCCAGACACTGTGCTAAAGTGTTTTGTAATTATTATCTGATCACAACAAACCTGGGAGGCTATTATTATCTCTATTTTACAAATGAGGAAATTGAGGCAAATAGAAATTAAGTGACATGCCCAGGATCACGCGGCTTATTTGAAGTTGGATTTGAACTCAGGTTTTCATGACACTCTATCTGTGCCCCAAATATAGCATGACCAATGAACAGAATCAATCCTCACTTTTAGGACCTGGCATCTTGACCATGCAAGTTAGTCCACTGATGATCTGTGTTTTAGTCAATCTTTAGCATTACCTCCGTCAGCAACAGCAGGCCATGCATTCCCACCTTTATGCCAGTTCCAGATGAG
Organism: Notamacropus eugenii; assembly: GCF_028372415.1. Taxonomy (NCBI): domain Eukaryota; kingdom Metazoa; phylum Chordata; class Mammalia; order Diprotodontia; family Macropodidae; genus Notamacropus; species Notamacropus eugenii. Next base: position 324,709,501 of record NC_092872.1, read on the forward strand.
AGAGAGTCTGAGGCCCTTCCTTACTTAGAGGCCCATAAGAGATTATCTTCCTCACTGGACCACATTACACAGGGACACTCTTTCCCAAAAGTTACCAAACCAGTGAGAGAGATGCTATACCTATTAAGAAAATTTGTGTGTAGGAAACATGTATAAACAGGGAATAGCTATGGCTGGGGAATATGCCTGGAGAAGCACATATAGAGAACACATACTCCTAAGGGAATATGTATAACCAGAACCACTGATTCCTCTAAGGCAGTATTTTTATTAGAGTCCTTCTCTTTTTTCTTTTTTAATTATTTTATTTGTTTCCAGTTTTCTACACTCACATCGATATATCTTAGGTTTTTCTCTTTCTTCCCCTCTCATCCCCCCCACTCCCTCCCCAAGACGGCATGCAATCTTATATAGGTTCTACACATACATTCTTTTTAAATACATTCTCACTTTAGACATGTTACATAGAAGAATTAAAATGAATGGGAGAAACCATAAAACAAAACAAAACATAACATAAGAGAAAATGGTTTGCTTCATTCTGTGATCCTATTCCATAGGTCTTTCTCTGGATGTGGAAGGTGTTTTACCTCGAGTCCATTGGGAATTTTTTAGGTCCTTGCATTGCTATGAAGGACTAAGTCTACCAGAAAAATTCCTTGCACACTGTGGTTGTTACTGTGTACAAAGTTCTCCTGGTTCTGCTCCTTTCACTCAGCATCAGTTCATATAAATCCTTCCAGGTCTCTCTGTCTTCCTGTTCATCATTTCTTATAGTACAATAGTATTCAGTTACATTTATATACCACAACTTGTTCAGCCATTCCCCAATTGATGGGCATCCCCCTGATTTCTAGTTTTTGGCCACCACAAAAAGAGCTGCTATAAATATTTCTGTACATGTGGGTCCCTTTCCCATTTTTATGATCTCTTTGGGATACCGTCCTAGAAGCGATATTTCTGAGTCAAAGGCAGAGTCCTTTCTAACACTGAATCTTGTCCCCTAAAAGTTCTTCGATGATGCCATGAAACAATAAGTAGACATCTTCATTTATCTGCTCTCTGCTACCATCTGCTGGTTTTCAATAGCTATGTGGCCTCACTATTTTTTCACCTAGCAGAAGGCAGCAGTTCTTTTCCCTCACAACTCTCTTGTGAATCCAGACCCAAATCAACTATATCCAGCCACCTAATAAGAGGCATTCAAATTTATTTTTTCAACCACTTTTTCTATTGCTACTATTTGTACTTTCTCAGTTCAAGCTGATTTGCGTTATGGTCCAAAAATTCCTTTAAATTCCTGTTGTACAATTAGATGAGAACCTTTGCAAAACTGCAAAGGAGCAGAAAAGGAGATTCCTTTAACTCTCATGATTCCCCAGGTCTATGTAAATCACTTTGAGAGTAAGACTGAATGGGGCTTGATTGAACTGGTAGAGTTGGGACATTGTGCAATTAAATCACTGTACTCTTTCCAGGGATACATGAAAACTCTTATGGTACAGGTTTTTTTTTTTTAAGAACTTTACAAAAACAAGATCAACGATGTATGACTAGATGGCAAATATATGTGAAAAATATCAGGAAGTTTTAGTAGACATGTCAGAAGAACTAATATGAAGTGATCTTAGCTTTCATTAAGATCAGCCTAGCATCCAGAACACAAGTGACTTGGCCTTGCTGTTTTCTTACCTGTCAGATCACATCTGGAGCATTGTTCAGTTCTGGATACCTATCTGGAGGGAGGTATGGAGAATGATGAGGGATCTTGAAATTTGACTAAAGGAATGAAAGATTTTTAGCCTAGAAAGGTAAAGACTTATTGAAGTGAGGGAATATATTACAGCTCTCTTCAAGAATTTGAAAGGCAGTCATATAAAAGAGGGAGTAGGTATGTATTTTTTGTTCCTAGAGGACAGAATAAGAGAAAAGACTGAAAGTTGCAGAGAAATAGATTTAGGTTTAAAGTAAAGAAGTACTTCCTAACAGAGCTACCAAAAGAGGAGTAGGCTACTTCAAGAGATAATGGATCTTCCTTCACTAGAAGACATCCAGTGAAGCCAGCTGAATGACTACTTATAAAGGTTGTTTAAAGGTATAGGTTTAACTTTATGACCTTCCAGCTATGAAATTCTCCAGTGAAGGTCACTGATACCTGAAGGTTTCAGATGATTTATGTACAAATAACACTCCTTTCCACAGTATGTATTCATAAATACTACTTTCACTTATAGCAATGGTTTTTGGGAAAATCTGTTGTTTTGGACTTTCTACCTCTTAAACTTGGTTGGAATAGAAATTCTGGATTGTGAAATGCCAAGCTCATCTCTCTGCTACTTTATTTTCTCAGGGTTTCATAGCTCTGACATACTACTTACAAATATGTCACTGTATACTATTAAAATATTGTTCTCTACTTCTTAGGGTAACCTTCTTTTGTTTGGCTTAAAAATAATTGGTTAGGTGATCTGTCATCCATTTTCTCTATATGTATACTGCAGTGGTTGATGGATATCACTTCAATGCTTATAGAGTGGTTATGGTTATAGTCACAAGGGGTTAGCACATTTTTTCTGTAAAAGATCATGTAAGCAAATATTTTAGGCTTTTTGGCCAAGTGGCAAAATTGAATATATTATATAGGTACTTATATAACAAGAGAGAAAACAAAATTACCACAAATTTTAGACAAAATTTAAATATAATAATAATTGTATACAATTTCCTTTGTAATACAAGTCTATTAATGAGAAGAAAGGAATTATTTTGGGGTCGAGGGGGCATCATCTAACTTAATTGAGTTTCTAAGTTAGTGTTCTCTATCATCAATATTGATTTCAGTGTTAATCTATTAATGCTGATCTGTAACCAGATTTTATGTATTTCATCTTCAAAAATTCTTTTTCACATAGGTAGATGTATCACCAATGAGATATTCATAGCACCTATAGCGGCTATGAATATGCCAGGGTAATTCTGAATCACAAAATATAACGAACTCTCCATATGGAAGACAAAACCAAAATATTTATTTAAACATCAGAAAATCAAGTCTCAATATCAGAAAGTAAAATCCATCATAGCAACAAATAAATCTATATATAATAACAATGCAGGGGGTACCACCATCCCCACACTTTTCCCTGTTAGGACCTTCCCACAAATGAATGCCCACAGCTCACTGACTACTTCCTCTCTCTCTCTCAGCTCCTCCCACCACAGACTCATGTGACTCAGGTTTCCATGTGACTCAAGCAGGTCTCATGGGCCTATTAATGGATTGGGAAAATCTTCCCATTATGTAAAAAATTCATTAACAATACAGTATGTCCTACTAAGAACTGATATCAGTCCATAAACATGATTTTAATTGGGTTTATTCATTTCTTAGAAGGCATTTATAGAATTCTCTTAAATTCTTCTGGTGACATTTGCATGAAATAACGTATTTGCAGAATAGTCACTTTCTATTGAAGATTAGTGGATGATCCTCAATCACACAGTTAAATGGATTTTGAAACATGGAAATTTCTTTTTCATTTGCATCAAGGGTTGAGAAATGCTGCTCGAAGTATAGTTTGAATTTGGAAAATATATTCTCTGCAAATTTGTATGTGAATGGAGATTTTGCTTCTTCTTGTAACTTTTGACAGAGATTCAAATAGTATTAATTGTATTCTAATTGACTTTATTGAAGTTTCAGTTTTGCATATAAGCACTGTTTTGCTTTGTAATTTTAGGTTGAATTCATTAAGAATCATTTTCAATTTCCAAAACCACTGTGTTCAATAAAAGTGGTTGAGGGTGGTTCTTGGAGAAATTACAATTTTAACTCTGAGCTCAAAAAAGACATGATAAAGCTTTTTTTTTTTCTTGTTTTGACTTGATGGATATCCATTAGTGACAAAATAAAATGTTGTGGTGTGGAAATATGCATGGCACATGAAACACTATTGAGTTATAACTGTATCACTGTGACTGTAGTGTACTAAACAGAAGTTCAAAGTGGTGAGAGTGCAACTATTTATATCCCCCATTGTATCACAGAATCACCCATGAACAATACATAAATGAATGTGGTTGTGTTGCAATAAAACTTTATTTTAAAATACAAAAACCATTCTTGGACTATACAAAACCAAATTGGGACTCAAATTTGGTCTGTTGCCTATAGTTTGCTGACTTCTGCTCTATGATCTCACTATTAAGTCACCCTGTCTTGCCTGTTAAAGTTTGTAATTGATTAAATTTATTAGGGCTAGATGGAATGAAAAGCATTTATTAAGGTCTTGCTATATGCTAAATGTTGGGAATACAAATAGTAAAGTGAGACAGTCCCTATTTTCAAACGGCTCACATTCTAATCAGAGAAGGCAACACGTAAGAATTCAGCTTCTGGACTGATGAAAACACCCAACAATCTAGGCAGATGGCAAGGCCCATGGTTCTTAGGTTATAGTGGTAGGAAAGATAATATTGGATCTTAGTGACTGCTATAGATCAGACTTGACTTGGGTAGGTCTTATGCTTTAGGTTTGAGATCAGAATGAGATACTCATGGATCTTCTAGAAATTAACAAAATGAGGCTTACTTAGCTATAGCATATGAAGGTTATTTAGTAAGGATATAACTTTGTTTCAAGCAGATGTATTGTCTCCATACAGAAAAAGTATCAGGTCAAAAAGATGTGATGAGTTCCAGGGCAGTGGAACATCAGTCCAAACTTGTGGGCTGGGCTCTTTTATGTCCTTTGACAAATGGGGAGCAATGTCAGTAGCTCAGGGACACCTCCTTGCCTTTTAGGTGGAAAAAAATAGCCTAGCTTCCATGGCGGGAACCCTAATAGCTATTGATCTTGGTGGTAAGCCACAAGATTTCTAAAGGACTTTTCATAATCTTAGGGCTATTATTGAAAAACCCTAATCTTGGGGTCTGGCATAGGTACACCATAGGAGGGAAACCAGAATCACAGCAAAAATAAAGAAATAAATAAGACAAAACCACTCCCTAAAGGAAAGCTGGACACAGCCATATGAAGACCAGAAATCCCAGGGTTTCCCTTCCCTCTTTCCAAGTTCCAGATTTTAACAATGTGGCTCATGGTGATCCTGAATCTTTGCTGGTCACAGTGGATTTCCCCACGTAAAAAGGTGATGCTAACCAGGAACATTAGGACCATAGCACAAATAATGATACTTTTAGCACAGTACCAATTCTCTTTTTAAGTCAGTTTCATCTTTAGTAAAGTACCTAAGCTGTCCAGGGATGCAACCTGTCCAGGGATTTGAGTTAGTACTATAACTGACACTGTACCACTGTCATTCAGTGTTTCCTGGGAAACCAGTGAAAACCTCCCCTTTGCTGGCATTTCCATCAGAGGGATGATATTAAATCTTTGCCTATGATGAGGGGCTGCCTACTTCTTCTGCAGGGGCTGGCTAAAGATTCTCTCTTATCTTCTTCATCCAAGACCTCAGGATTGTCACCACTTTGGCTAAAGGAGTCTCTTTTTTTCCATGTATATTCATAATCACTATAGTTATCCAAATAGTTTCTTACTCCTCTGTCATTAAAATCAAGACCCCTCCCAACAATTCCACACAGTGATTTCCGCCCCCCCCCCCCCCACCTCCCCAGCCCTTTCTGGAAAGGAATTGTCTAACTAATGGGAAGAAAGAAGACCTGTCAATTGGTGGGGTAGGGTGGGGCTGCGGGGGTGGGGGGTGGAGGCGGGGTTGGAAAGGTGGTATTTGAGCCATTTTGCTAGGGTACATGGAATACCATGAAAGGGGACCTACCTAAAGGCCTCTGTGATCCCATGTATGGGATGGAATAGGGAAAGGCCTGAAAGGATCAACCGGGAGTATTTTAAAGGTAGTCCATCCTTGTCAGGTTAGTCTTCCTGAAAATGGAAACAGAAATAATCAGACCAGAAGGCTCTCATCAATTAGTTGAGGATGCAGCTTCTTGAAAGTAGGATAGGATACCAACTATTGCAGCTAGGAGCACAGACAAAATTGTTACTTCAGCAGTTTATTTCACCCTTCAACAGTTCCAGTCATTCCCTAAGTGATAAATGGTCAAAAGATATGAACAGGCATTTTTTCAGAAGAAGAAATCAAAACTGTCAATAATTATATGAAAAAAATGCCCTACATCACTACTGATTAAAGAAGTGCAAATTAAAATAACTCTGAGGTACCACCTCATACCCATCATATTGTCTAACATGACTGAAAAGGAAAATGACAAATGCTAGAGGGGATGTGAAAAAATAGAAACTAATACACAGTTGGAAAAATTGTGAACTGGTCCAACTTTTCTGGAGAACAATTTGAAACTATTTCCAAAGGAGTCAGAGAAACTCTATCTATGAAATCTTTTAGTAATGTGTAGCTTCCCTGATTTTCTCTTTTAATAGGTCTGTTTTTGCTTTTACTTTGTTTGTGATCATGCTTGCTACCTCTGTTTTTTCACCACAGCTGAAGCAGAGCAGATTTTGTCTCAGTCCTTTATTTTAATTCTTTGTGTGTTTTTATGTTTCAAGTGCTTTTCTTGGGGGAAAAAACATATTGTAGGATTCTAGCTTCTAATCCATTTTACTATCTGCTTCCATTTTATGGATGAATTCATCCCATTTATATCACAGTTATGATGACAAATTGTATTTTTCCCCAAGCTATTTTCTTCTCTTTCTCCTTTTTTCTCTTTATAACCTGTCCCTCCTTAAAAGTCTGTTTTGCCCTCCCCTTCAATTGTTATGTGTTCTTCTTTTTCATTTTTGAAACAAACTTGGCTTTCTTCTCAAACTTATTAAATCAAATTAACTGTTAATTTTTATTATTTTTAAATAGCTTTCAGTTTTATTCACTAATTTCACACTTTGCCTTCAATTTTAATAACTCCCTTTTTAATTTTCAGCATTTTTTAATTGGGGATTTTGGATTTTTCATTGTTCATGTTGTTTGAGTACCCAGTTCATTGATTTTTCTCTTTTGTTAGTGAAAGAATTTAGAGATTTTTATATATACATCTACATATGTATTATATATGTAATATATATATAGTTTCTCCTAAGAACTACTTTAGTTTTATTTCATGTTTTATCATTATTGTAATTTTATTTGATGAAATTTTCTATTGTTTCTATAATTTGTTCTTTGATGTACCATTTCTTTAGAATTATGTCATTTATTCTCAAATTACTTGATTACTTTTTAGTCTTTCTTTTAGGGTCCTTTATTCAATATAATTTTTTATTGCATTGTTATCAGTGATTGAAGTATTTCAATTACTTTAAGTATTTCAGTTGAACTACTTCAGTTTTTCTACATTTTTGGTGAGGTCTTTATGTATTAATATACAGTCAATTTTTGTAAAAATGACATGTACAATTTAGAAGTATATAATTCCTTTCTAGTCCCATTCAGTAATTGCCTAAAGTTCTACCTGCTTTCTTAACTTCTTTCTTGTTTATCTGTTGGTTAGTTTATCTAGATCTGAAAGGCATACATTAAGGTTCTCCCACAATCATAGCTTTACTATCTATTTCTCCTTCAAATTTGTTCAATTTTTCCTTTAAACACTTGGATATTATGGTATTAAATGAGTGTATAGTAAGTATAGGTCCTACTTGAGCAGGTAAAGACATCTATGGTGGCTTTAAGTATATTTTCTTGCTTATCTGTTTTTATTATGCCTACATTTGCTGTAATCTTTTCTGAAACCATGACCTCTGCTTTTTTTTCAGTTCACTTGAAGCATAGTAGATTTTGCTTTAGTCTCTTTTAATGGTAAGGGAATTCGAAGATCTTCCTTGCCCCTTAATAGGCCCATGTGACCTGCTTTGAGCTTTGGTCCAGCCCATAGCCTGAGTCACATGGAGTTGATGGTGAGAAGAGCTTGCTGAATGGCTGGAACAGGAACAGCAGGCAGAAAGAGTGAGCTGGAGCTGAGAAAGAGCGAGAGAGAGAAAGAGATAAGAAGGAGGACGAGGAGGAGGAAGAGGAGGAGGAGGAGGAGAAGAAGAAGAAGAAGAAGAAGAAGAAGAAGAAGAAGAAGAAGAAGAAGAAGAGAGAGCATGCAGAGCAGAGCAGCTAGTGTGAGCAAGAGAGGGAGTGATTTTGTCTAAAAGAGCTTGTTTGTGGGGAGGCCTCATGAAGGGAAAGCTTGGGCATGGCCATGCTCCCTGCATTGAAAATGTGCAATAGATTTCCTTGTTGCTATGATGGATTTGACTTTCTGATCTTTGAATAAATGTCTTGGTTTTGTCTTTGAGGAAAAGAGTTTGTATTTTGCGAATTTACCCTGGAAATATGCATACGTATCCATAGTGGCTGCTGTGGGTATCACATTGGTGCTAGAAATGGTGATGAGAATGGGATCATGAAATATAAAACCTCTATTTGGAGACAGGAAGGTTCTAGGAAAAGAAATGGGTAACCCAGGGTGGGAGGATTTACTTTATTCCTCCCTGGCGAGAGAATGGACAAAAAGCACAGGACTGTGAAAACTGGGAACTGAGGCTACACAAGGGAGCACCCAAAGATTTAGAAAGATGTTTTCAAGGAATAACAATAGAACAGAAGGGAAAAATGGCAGGGATATGTAGAAGAGGATGGGCATTGTTAACAAGCTATCTTATTATATGTAAAAGTAAAGACAAATTGCTGGAAGAAAATGTTCAGCTGAAAAAGGAGTTAGCTGATTTGCACAAGAAGCTTTTTATGCTATAGCATCCAAACTTTCCTTTAGAAGAGCAAGATAAAAAGTATCAGATGGCAACAGAAAACACAGTTGTGAGTGTGAAAAAAAAGAAAAGGAGAATTAACAACAGGGAAGTGAATCCAACCCTTGTGTTTGTGGGGCCTGTTGGGGCCCAGACACCTGGTAGGAAGACGTGGGAGGAAAATGAAACAAATGTAGATGAGGAGGCTTCTAGGAATGTGGGTGCACATCCAATACTACGAAGCAAGCAGGAGAACCAGGGGGGTCACACAGTGTCTAAGGAAGTAGCTGAGGATTTTACTCAGCAGGAGGTCACTGATATTTTAAGTCAATTCACCCCCAAAATGGGAGAATCATTAGTATCTCTGATGGTGAGAATCAATGATGAAGGGGCCAGAGGAGTAAGGATAGATAACATAGATGGTTTGAAATTCATAGGTAGTGGTCAGAATCCTTTTGTATATCATGCTTTTAGGGATTACCATATTCAAGGAGGTAACAATGGAATTAATTTGTTAGCTTTAGCTGCTGAGGGGTGCAGTAAGCAGTATCCCACTGACTCTATGTGGCCTAGTGGAGATAGACGCTGGTGTTCTCTTAAAGACTGTATGAGAAAGTTAAAGGAAGAGATAATGAAAACAGCAATAATGGCTGGAGACATCTGGGCTTATCATAGCACCCTCTTAACAATTCCTAATAAAAAAAATAATAGTGAAGATGGCTCCTCCTGCTTATAAGCCTCAGATTCTGGCTCTACTAATTGGGGAAATAGGGCACCCTCTTTTGGAGGTGCTGGATAAGATTTCATAGTTAAATGGCTTAAGAGGAAATGGGGAAAAGATAAATTTCCTCAAGAGAGAAGAGCAAATAGCCAACAGACTCAAAGTCAGAATAAACTAACAAGGAGAGAAATGCTTACTACTTTATTAAGAGCAGGGATAGATTTTGAAAGAATAGATGGTAACTAATAAACTATATAAGATGTATTAAGAAAAGAAACTTAATATTAGATGGAATAGGGAAGTAAGAACTGCCCCTACAGATCCTCTTTAATCATTGTAACTGTTTGTTACACCTTCAGGGAGAATAGGAAACTGGCCCAGCCCCAGCTCAGGTTAAAGAAGTACACAGAAAGGATTATAGACTCCATATCAATTTAACCATATACTGGAAAAATGGATTACCTACCTTAACTAGGGCATTAATAGATACTGGGGCAAAGGCCTTCCTTGTCTAGGGAAACCCTACAGTATGGAAGATAGGAATTAATGCAGTTCTAGTGGGTTCATGTACTCCAGAAGCATGGCTGATGCTATATTTACCCTGTTTCTGGTTATTTTCTCCTTATTTTTTTTGGCTTTTGTTTGTTTAACCTGTTTGCTGGATTTGTCTCCTGCAGACTTAGTGCCCTTCACTTGTGGATAACTGCTTAAGCTGGATATCACTCTCTATCCAAGACTGCATTATGTTACCCCTTGACCTGGCATTGACCAAGCTACTGGCTAAAGAACTGATACCTCGAATGGGACCTCGCAAGACAGAGACAGCTCTATGTTCAATCTCAACGGGAAGTTGTTATAGAAGAAGAAACCTTCACCTACCCCAAGGGATTTTGGGTCCCATTCATTTGAGGGGAGAACGATAGGGTGCTTGCGCTCAAGTCCCCACCTTAAGATATATTATGTCTTTATTTTGTGTTATCCCTGTTATATTGCTGTGCACTTATGTTGATACCAGTTATCCTTAAACTCCCATTGACCTATTATTAATGAATGAAAGATCTTGGGACTGAATGCAATGGTAAGAGAATTTTAAGATCTTCCCTGCCCCTTAATAGGTCCATGTGACCTGCTTTGAGCTTTGGCCTAGCCCACAGCCTGAGTCACATGGAGCTGATGGTGGAAGGAGCTTGCTGAATGAGTAGAGCAGGAAAGGTGCAGCAGGAAGAGAGAGTGAGGTGAAACTGAGAGAGACAGCAGGCAGAATATATTAGAAAACAGAATCTAACAATATGTTGTTCACAAGAAACAGATCTGAAATGCAAAGATGCATAGAGAAAGAAAACTAGGAATGTAGCATCAATGCAATACCTATGGTAGCCACTATGGATAAGCATGTGTATTTCTACAGTAAATTCACAAAAATATAAACTCTCTTCCTCAAAGATGAAACTAAGACATTTATTCAAACACTAGAAAACCAAATCCATCATAGAAGCAAGGATATCTATTATCAATCTATTATCAGAACATTATCAATGCAGGGAGCATGGCCACCCCCAAGCCTTCCCTCCATGAGGCATATCCATAGTGGCTGGTGTAGGTATTGCATTGATGCTACATCCCTACTTTTCTTTCTCTATGCATCTTTGCATTTCAGATCTGTTTCTTGTGAACAACATATTGTTAGATTCTGTTTTCTAATCCATCCTGCCATCTTCTTCCTTTTTATGGCTGAGATCATCTCATTCATAGTATGAATTTACCTTTCCTATTCTTTTGTATTTTTTCTTCCATTTGCTCCCAATCCCTCCTTACAAATAAGAAGTTAATAAAAATAAAGTCTGCCTGATGGTCATGATCTACAAATAGTTTTTCCTCTTTTTTAAAATTCCCTTGGTTCATTTCTTCCAAGTATTCATGCAATCCATGTAGCCAGGACATTTTTCCCCCTGAGGCTTTACCTAGAATTTTTGTGGGGTCATTGTTTTCCTTGGGGTTTACTCAAGATATTTCCTCAAGTTTTTTGGAATTTTTCTTGGTTTACAATCTCAGCAGCCTAGCTCATTAAGGTTGGGGCATTGGAGGTGGGACGGGGAATGTGCTTGGGTCAGGCTCTGCAACTGAATGATGTAGAAAACCTCCCTGGTTCTGAGGCTTCTCTAGTGCTAGGTTCTGTCTTGGGGCTTTCTCTTGCCACAGGGCTCCCAGACTTCCATTGACCTTAGGTTATGCCTTGGGTTTTTTCTTTCCTGCCTCTGGACTTGAACTGCTAGTTCCATACTGGACCCTACCTGGAGCCCAGAGCTTCTTGTGGCTCCTTGGTATACTGAGACTTTTTTTTTTTTTTTTTGCCACAAACTTTGAGGAAGATAAGGTTGGTTGTTATTTAGGGCCGTTTTCCCACTTCTAGGTTCATGTTCCAAGTGCTATTTTGGACTCCTCTTGGAGTTCTGTGCCAGACCACAACTTGAGTTCCCTGTGCCCATCCTGTTTGCTGGGTTTTCTACCACAGACTTTAGTGATGCCTGGGGTGATCTTTGCTTAGGGCTTTTCTTTCTCCAGTAGTTTTATTATTGCTAGTATGGAGGAGACCCCACCACAACTCCCATGGGCCTTCCTATACTCCACTTTCTGACTCCCCAGGTTGTCTATCTTAGGGTCTCTGCAGGATTCTGGGTGACTTTCTGCAGATCTTAGGGTCTACAGATGATTCTAATTTTTTTAGACTAGCATGTTTCTAAGCCCCAAAGGGTTGCTTCAAGAGTACCTGGGCTCTTTCTATATCCCAGTATGCCACCATCTTCCCATAATTCCTTAAAGCTCCCATTTCCACATTAGCCATTTCTTATTGAATTCATGCTCCTGATGGTGTTAACAGGTTTTTACTGAGCCAGTCTCTAAACCATGAATGATGAAACAGCAGGCCAGAGAAAAAATACCAGTAATCAAGTAGCCATTTAATTAATTATTTTAATTATGAGGAACAGATTTGTAAAGCAGGAAACCTTCTGATCAGAATTCCACCTTGCTGAAGTGAAGACATACACATAAATCACAAGTGGGAAGAGCGGGGGGGGGGAAGGTGGATTACAAATAATCATTTCCCAGGGCAAACCCACAAATGGAAGACAATACAACAATTCTGGAGTCCTGTGGGAGCAATATTGCTCAAGTCTTGGGGGCTTTTTACTTGGTGGGTCACAGGACCAGAGCTCTGTGATGGGAACAGGTTCTGCCAACTTTGATTTGCTTCATTTCAGGAATGCAGGCAGAATGACACTAGTGATTGTGAGCCTTGTCAAAGTTTGATTAATCAAATCAAGATGCATTAATTAATTAATCGATTCAAGCTCTCTCACAAGAGAGGCAGTTCTGAAAAGTCTAATCTATTAGTATATTCATTACATATATCATATTAGTTTTTATAAAAATCAGAATTCCCTCTATAATGGAAATACACTAAGTCATCCCAGGCAGTTGAGAAGACAGATACATTTGGAAAATAATTTATCTTTTCTTCTTGAACCTATCCCAGAGAATAGTGGCAGATGAATGAAATGTGGATTCCTTTCCCCCTTCCCTTATTAGCAATAGTGTCTTACAACAGAGCAATTCAATCAGGAGTTGCATTGCTCCATTGCAACAATTATGGACTAATCCCAAAGAGTTCAACTCTTTCAGATTTCATGCCTCTCTACTTATGAGCTCAATGAACGTCTACTCTTCTCACTGATGCAGTGTGTTTGTGGAATAATGAGCCCTAGGTTTATGAATGAAATATTTTGTTACTCCTCTTTGTGATATACTATTTCAGTTAAAGCCTTTGATCTGAGATAATTTTGTCAACTAATTAACCTGGAACCTGGGGTAATTATCTCCTGGAGACCCAACCTGTGAGTATGAGTTGTGGGGTAGGGAAATAGCCTCAGAGAGAGTGCTACATCTTTAGGTAAGTAAACCTGTTTTAGAATCAGTTTCTTAAAAATTTTGATAGAGCATTTATTAAGTGTTTACTATATGAAAGGAACTGTGTCAAGCACTGGTAATAAAAATATAAGCAAAATACAGTCCCTACCCCATTATGAATTTACATTCTAATTGGAAGATAAATCATATAAAAGGAAACTGTATATGGGGGTCAGGGAAGGCATTTGTCCTGGGTACATGGTGTGGAGCAGGCCAGGAAGTGGGGTAGAGGCCTGTGTCCTGGCAAGATAAAGCAAAAGCTTCCATATCTAAGCTGAGAAATCCAAGGACAGAATTTAAGTTACCACAGGAGAGGAGGTGGAGATGACTGTCAAGAGTAGAGGCAGCATTGGCATGAAGTGGGCAAGGTAGGAAATTATATTCATTCTACCAATTATAGCTATAACAGAGGCACATCAGGATGCCTCAGTGGAGAATTCTTTTCTACCTTCGGTGACAATAATGAATGAGGCAAGGTAGTAGCTTTTACTCAATGAAGAGAAATCCAAGGCTATCTGAATACTGTTGATCTTTTGCCTGAACACAAATAATTATTTCAGATCAATTTTTAAAAAGGAAGCTACAAATATAAAATAACAGAAGAAAATTTATAAGAAAACACAGATAAGTAGGACAACTTTGAAAGTCATTTGTAGAATTATATCTGTTTAAAAAATCAAGGCATGTGAAATGGAGATTTATGGCTTCATAAAGAATCCTTTTTGTGTTCTGGTGTGGGTACAGAAATAACATTTTTTGAATGTCTAGATTCAGAATAAAAAATAAGTTGTTGTTTTCTTAAAGAAGCTACAGAGAGAAGCTATGATGTTAGAAATACCACCTTCATATTATAGCACATGGAGACCACGATGAAGAGAAAGAGAACTTTTTGCTGAGGAGATGAAGGAGAAGAGGCTGCATGGATAAGTGCAATGGTTTCTCTAAATTCAGGTTTGGCAGAAATTTAGATGCCTTAGAGGCAGTGAGGCAGATGACAGTGTCTCCAGATGAATCCACAGAATTCCAAGCTGGCTATGAGGACCTAAGAGGAGATAGGTAATGCCTGCCTTCTAATTCATTCCATCTGCCCATGAGCATGTTGGCTTGTTTTCCCACTCCTAAATGAGTTTCTTGGAGATTCCTACTCCCCTACCTTCCTCTGTAGAAAGTCACAAACATTTAGAAGCCACCAGGTGGCTGAGTAGATAGAATACTAAAAGTCATAGTACTAGAACTAGAAGTGGTGTATGATTTGGAGTAGATATCCAGTCAGGAAGACCTGAGTTTAAGTGCTGCCTCAGATTGAGCAAGTACCTAACTTCTCTGAATCTCAGTTTCTTCATATATAAAATGAGGTAGATGGAGTTGCTGATCTCTAATAGTCTTTCTAGCTATAAAGTCTATAGGGAAAAGAATGATTTTGAGTCCCATTAATTTTCTTGTGAGTTAACTTACTTGAAAATGAAAAACTGGTGTTTGATTTGGGGGTTTTTGAACTGTTTGGAAATAGAGAATGAATTGAATGGGGGCTTGACTTATGATTTGCATAACTGATTACCTCCAATATGCCACATCCAAACTGTGGAGGCCTATGTGTAGGAGGAGAGAACAGAGAAAGAGAAGCACTGAAGTTGTTATACCGAAAATTGACAAAGATTAGACTTGTCCCACCCATGAAGCTTACCTGGTACACCATGCATTACCAAAATTCGCTTGAATTGAGGCCAATTTCAATTTTTTGCCACAAAATATAAGTGGGCTCTTTTCCTGTTATCTGGGAAAGATCCACCTCATTGATGCTAGATTCATTTTAACCCGCAGTTAGATACCTTGGACTATAAAAAAATTTGAGGCCTTAGGTCCTCAGTGATGTCACAGGCAAATGACAATGAAAAATAATGGAGCCAAGAGAGCACAGTGTAATCACAGGTTAATCACACAATCTTAGGTTAAAAAAACACACGAGCATGACATTACTAAAGAATTTTTTTTTTAATTTAGTTCACATGCCTTTGCTAAAAAGGTTGTCTGTCACCTTTTTGCACGCTTAGGTTTTGCATGGCTATTCTGCAGTATGGACCTTTACAAAAAGTCTGGCTTCTAGTTGGAGTGTGTGTGTGTGTGTGTGTGTGTGTGTGTGTGTGTGTGTGCAGCTCTGCCACGCCCCACCTGAGGGTGTGTGTGTGTGTGTGTGTGTGTGCAGCTCTGCCACGCCCCACCTGAGTGTGTGTGTGTGAGTGTGTGTGTGTGTGTGTGTGTGCAGCTCTGCCAGACCCCACCTCAGGGTGTGTGCGCTCTGCCACGCCCCACCTGAGGGGGTGTGTGTGTGTGCGTGTGTGTGCAGCTCTGCCACACCCCACCTGAGGGTGTGTGTGTGTGTGTGTGTGTGTGTGCGCTCTGCCACGCCCCACCTGAGGGGGTGTGTGTGCGTGTGTGTGTGCGTGTGTGCGCTCTGCCACGCCCCACCTGAGGGGGTGTGTGTGTGTGCGTGTGTGTGCAGCTCTGCCACGCCCCACCTGAGTGTGTGTGTGTGTGTGTGTGTGTGTGTGTGTGCAGCTCTGCCAGACCCCACCTCAGGGTGTGTGCGCTCTGCCACGCCCCACCTGAGGGTGTGTGTGTGTGTGTGTGTGTGTGTGTGTGTGCGTGTGTGTGCGCTCTGCCACGCCCCACCTGAGGGGGTGTGTGTGTGTGTGCGTGTGTGTGCAGCTCTGCCACGCCCCACCTGAGGGTGTGTGTGTGTGTGTGTGTGTGTGTGTGCAGCTCTGCCACGCCCCACCTGAGTGTGTGTGTGTGTGTGTGTGTGTGTGTGTCCGTGCAGCTCTGCCAGGCCCCACCTCAGGGTGTGTGCGCTCTGCCACGCCCCACCTGAGGGGGTGTGTGTGTGTGTGTCTGTGTGTGTGTGTAGCTCTGCCACGCCCCACCTGAGGGTGTGTGTGGGTGTCTGTGTGTGTGTGTGTGTGTGTGTCCGTGCAGCTCTGCCAGGCCCCACCTCAGGGTGTGTGCGCTCTGCCACGCCCCACCTGAGGGGGTGTGTGTGTGTGTGTCTGTGTGTGTGTGTAGCTCTGCCACGCCCCACCTGAGGGTGTGTGTGGGTGTCTGTGTGTGTGTGTGTGTGTGTGTGTCCGTGCAGCTCTGCCAGGCCCCACCTCAGGGTGTGTGCGCTCTGCCACGCCCCACCTGGCGCACCTGCCCCATCCCCAAGCTCCACCGCACCACGAGCAGCGCGGCCCCAGCACTCCAGCACTCCAGCCCTCCCTCCGCACAGGTTCAAGCCTACGCCTGCTTGGAACGCGCCGAGGGCCGCACTTCCAGCAGGGAGTGCTGACGGACGGAGCCGGAGGGCTCAGCCGTTTCACCCCCCCTAGCTAGGGGCTGCAGGGCTCCGTCAGCCAGCCTAACCGAAAGGAGGAGGGAGCCGAGGGACAAGGAGGCAGAGGGGAATGGAGGAGGCCCGGGACAGGAAACGACGTAACCCGCCGCACGCCTCCAGATGGCCTCTCCCTCCAAGCCCGCACAGGGCATGCGCCCCGGCAGCCGTCGCCTCCGCCTGCTCCCCACGGCCCTGCCTTCCCAGAGTTCCCCGCAGTGGCTGCTGTTTGGCCCTGGAGCTCTCGGGAGCCACCGCCCTCCTCTGGTGTGGCCGGCGCCGCCGCCGCTCCTCCTCCAGCCCTCGCTCCCCCTGCGCCTCCTCCCTCCGCTCCTCCTCCTGCCGCCGCTCCTCCTCCCCTCTCCTCTCCTCCTCTCCTCCTCCTCTAGTGCCACAGAGTGAGGATCCGCCGCCGCAGCATTTACCGTCCCTGGAACCATGGTAAGGTTAACCGCGGGAGGGGCTGGAGACCGGGAGTCGGGACGGCGTCCGTGGCCTCCGGACCCCGGCCGGCCCCTTGGGCCCATTGCCGCCATTTTAACCTACTTTTAGCCCCCGCGGGGTCGTCGCCCCTAGTTCTCGGCCCTGCCCCATCCCCCACTCCCGTCCACCCTGACCATGCTGCTGGGTGCGCCGGGCTGATGGGGCCCGGAGGTCGCGGCCCCCGCTCGTCTCTGGCCTCCCGGGTGGGGTGCTAGGACGTGGGGGGGCGGGGTCTCCTCTCCTAAGCCCCCTGAGCGGGGCGCAGAGGCGGGGGCTCCTCGCTGTCCGTTAGAGTTATTGCCAAGGCGCCGCGATCACCCCAGCGGTGGTCTTGCCGCTGTTTTTCGGAGGAGGAAACTGAGGCCGGCGTTGGGCGCCGGGCGCCAAGACGGGACTGGCGGTCCCTGGCCCGACACTCGGCCCGCGCCGCCGCCCGCGGGGCCGGGGCGTGGCCCCGGGGGCCGCCCGGCAGCGCCAGGCTGGAAGCCCCTGCGTTTGCCCTTCAGTTTCCCTTGGACACTCTCCTCACTAAAATGTAGAGACCCCCAAGGCAGGAATGGCTGGAAATGTAAAGGACCCTCCCGAGATCCCGTCCGGAGAGGAGACGGGGGGCAGAGAAAGCATTTAAAAACAACAGGACCTCCTGGCTGGAGCCTCTGGATTCTCCGTCTGGGCTGTTCGGCTTTAAGGAGGAGGATCGTTGTTCGTGCTTTGGGAAGTTTGCTCTTGATTCCCTCTCCTTATGTGGAAACTGCCCCGAGAGGGTGATTCTTCCCTTCCCCTCTCCCCACTAAAGTATGGATGCGCTAACTGGAATCCCAGAGGTTTTGTTTTTTTAAAGGACCGTAGTGTTGACCAGTAAATACCGAAAGTGTTTCTGCTGCTGCTTCTTAAGCCCTGACATCACCAAGTAAAATAAGAGATATTTCAGAGTGGGACAGTAATTCTTGATGTATTTGTCCTTTTACCTCGGTGTTTTAACCTTCTTAAAAAGTTGATAAAACAGAAATTATTACATGAGGCTAGGTTGGCCTTCCTGATATATATACCATCTATTTAAATTTTATGACAGTACTTGATGCTCGGACTTTTAATGAATAACTTACCTTCTTTGGGAAGTCACTTCTTCTTATGTTTCATTAGTCATACCCCACGAAATAGTTGTTTAAAAGCAAAATGCTTTCTCTAACTCTTGTTTTTTTGTTTATTTTTCAGGCTTCTGGAGTAACTGTGAATGATGAAGTAATCAAAGTTTTTAATGATATGAAAGTAAGGAAATCTTCTACACAAGAGGAGATCAAAAAAAGAAAGAAAGCAGTTCTCTTCTGTTTAAGTGATGACAAAAAACAAATAATTGTAGAGGAAGCAAAGCAGATCTTGGTGGGTGACATTGGTGATACTGTAGAGGACCCCTACACATCTTTTGTGAAGTTGCTACCTCTGAATGATTGCCGATATGCTTTGTATGATGCCACATACGAGACAAAAGAGTCTAAGAAAGAAGACCTAGTTTTTATATTCTGGTGTGTAAAACCAAAAGAAAAAAAAGCATTTTGAAATGCAAGTATTGTTGATATAGATAGTCTTATTCTTGTTTCTCACATGAATGGGATTGAATAATTATTTTTCTTCTGTAGGGCTCCTGAGTGTGCACCTTTAAAAAGCAAGATGATTTATGCTAGTTCTAAAGATGCCATTAAAAAGAAATTCACAGGTACAAACAATAAATACTTTGCATATAGCAGTTATTGTTTGTTCTTAACAGTAAGGTAACGGACATTGTGATTATCTTGTTTTTTAGGTATTAAACACGAGTGGCAAGTAAATGGCTTGGATGATATTAAGGATCGTTCAACGCTTGGAGAGAAATTGGGAGGCAATGTAGTAGTTTCACTTGAAGGAAGACCTTTATAAAATGACAGTGAAGTGCCATCCGGAAATAGCTTCCATTTCTGCAGCTCCATCAGTTGGAATAGTGTTAGGTTTTTGTCCCTTACCATATCTTCCCAGAAAACATAAAAGAAGTCAATAATTTAAGCAGCCTACCAGTGATTGCCATTAGACTGTTTCATCCTGGTAGTTATATGTAGAACCCGAGGAATGCCTTCACATCACATTTTAGCCAAAACAAATGGCATTATATGCATCCCTTGCAGAACTAAGATGAACATGATAGTCAATATGAATAGCTTAGAAAACTGCAAAGGGTTAAGCTAATTGAATGCCTTGAAAGTATGATCCACTGGTCAGATGCTAAACTTCATTCAGTATTACTTAGAGTTGCACTTGATTGCAGTTCCTGAAGTTCCTGTGCTTTGTACACCTAACCTGCCTTTAACACGCCTATTGTGACATGGCAGCGCATATGTATATGCATACACACAAATACATATATGTATATATACACACATATGTATATGTACATACACATATATGTGTATATATTTATATTTGTAACTATGCATTGAAAGCACTTTTACGTGATAAGGTTGTCCCCTTCAAAAAGGAATGCCAATTAAGTTGTCATAACTGTCATCAAATTATTATAGTACCTATAGTACCTCAGTGTTCATTCCTGTTATCTACATATCTTCTTAAATGAAGTAGTTGTTAATGCCTTTTTATTTTCCATTGAATGTACACTACAGGAGTAGGAGTAAAGTGTTTACCATGTGAGTCTTGCAGCACTAAAGATATTTTGAATAATGTTATAATGGCAATTTCTGTATGAAAAGAGCCTTAAATGGAACATTGTTTTTGAGAACAAATTCCCCACCCCCACAAAATTGGCCACGTTGCAATAAAACTTGTGGCTTATTACAGAACGTTGCCTTGTTTTCCTTGGAAATACAGTTAAGTATGCTTCTGTTAAGCATATTTTGAAAAATGTTATGTGGAAAGTATTGTAAAGGTATACAATTGTTCATTTCAACACAGATAATTTGAGATTTTTTTGTATAGTTGTCATAACTTTCATGACTAGAGATTTTGGTTTGATTGGAAATCCTGCTTTTAGCATATAATCACTAAATTAACAAATACCTCTGTCATGCAACAATACTCCTATAATACTTAATTTTTAAATTTTAAATTCAGAAGTCACTTTTTATACTTTTACATGAATTCTTTTTTTGTTAAAATACAGTAGCTACATTTTTTTATATATTTATAATTCAAGACAGTTGTTTAGTACTGGGCAGTCTTTGTTTTCCTTTGTTGTGAGGAACAGAGCTTGTGAAAACAATTTTTCAGAAGAGTTTAATAATACTCTTTAGGTATAGGGATTCTTTCATAAGCTCTTACTAAATACTGAAAATTAAATGGAAAAGATTTTGATAACCAAGTTTCAACATTAGGAACGGGATTTGGTAGAGTTCCAAAGGCTACTCCTTATAGAGAATTTGATCTGCCCTGTGTGAGCAGTTCACTGTTAGCCAGAGCTATTTATGGCAAACACATGCTTTTGTATCTTGTCATAGTTATCCACAAATGGCAAAACTGGACATGATTCTACTGGTATGCAAAAAGGCATGCTAATTGTGGGTTGGAACATAGCTATAAAGAATACTTTTTAATGAGGAAAAAGCTGAAAAATACAAATAAACATTTTTTATTTTTACAAATAATGCATAAGCAAAACTGATGCTTGAATGTAATTAGATACTTTTTCCATATTTTGGAATTTTTTCAGAAGAAAACTATAGGTTCATTCTCAGACATGAAGACATTAATTTTAAATTGTATCAGTGGCTTGGGACTTTGTAAAAAGATTTTATTTCAGGCTTTTAGCTGTTCCTGTGAATTACTCTGGTCATTTTTAATGCCTTTTTGGTTAGGCCAAACTCTCCTAAGCAGAGCATCTCAGTATTGATACACTTAAATTATATAGCTGTTACTGTTCATCATGAAGTTTTTCTTTCAATTATTATTCCCTCTTTCTGCTTCAAAATAAGAGGCTGTTAAAAAAGTTCTGTAACAAAATACGACTTTATGTCTGTTACTTAAAATTGACTGATCTGCCAACTAGAATTACATATAAGGACTTGATAATTTCAGCTTGTTTTTGCTTTATGCTGTTATGTGATTGATTTGTTGCAAACCAAGAAAACTTGACATGTTGAAAACGTGTTAAAGTCATTTCACTCATGAAATATATATATTTGTATATGATATATGAAGCAGTTGAAATGTGCTTATGTAAGATTCAGAGCATTAAAAATATCTTGAACAGCTAACAGGTCAAAGAGGCATAGCCTTTCTTTAATCTATTTTGAGGGATTAATGTGAAATCTGACTTAGAATAGATATTTTCTTTTTGAAAAGGTATGTTGTAGAAGTTGTTTGATAAATTAATAGGATCATAAATCTTGAACTGGAAGAGACCACAGAGGCCTTCTGGACAGCCCCATCATTTTACAGTTGAGAAAACTGAGGCCTTGGGAAGTTGTGACTTGCCCAGGGTCACAAGTGGTATCAGAGGTAGGATTTAAATCTTCATTCTCTTGGCTTCAAAGCCAGTCCTTTTTCGACTGTAGCGTGCTTTCAGCTTTATAAAGCAAATACAGGTTGGCACTTATCCCAAACTGACTGTCAGCTGTTGTTTTCTATCTAAAGTAGCAGTAATCTTACATTGTGATTTTGTACATTCAGCATCATGGAAGTCTGTTAACTTTGGGTTTCACTGTCTTGTATCCCCTTGTAAACATGTTATTTACACATCTGCTTTGGTGAAGCAAATTGCAATCTTAGGGGAAGTGATTTTTTAAAAAAAGTCTTTCTTGTTAGCTTTGATCTTGATAGTTGGATTTAATTTCTCTTTTCCTTCAATTCAGTAAATCGTTATTAAGTACCTATTATGTACATGGCAGTATGCTAGGCAGTGGTAAAACAGTGACAAAAAGAAAGCATTCCTGTCTTCAAGGAGCTTATGTATACGTAAATTCCTTGAGGACAGGGATATTTATATACTATATACTTTATATTTCATATTTGAATTGCCAGTTTTGGAAGAATAACTGACCTTCATATGGCATTTTAAGGAGTTTTGTTTTTTAAAGTACATTTATTGATGTCTTTTACATGACTCATTTCTTAAACCCTGTTACATCCTCATTGAACATTTATAACAGAAAATTATCCGAAACTGATAGCAGTAATTATTTGACAATATGTGTGACATTGTGCCAAAGAGATAGATTTGTTTTATTTTCTATTCTCAGAGTTTGACTTTCTGTTACTGATTTCTCATTTTTGTTGTGATAAAAGTGAGGCAGTGCAATATAGTGGAAAGAAAACTGACTTGAAGTGAGAGGACCCAGGTTCGAATCCCTCTTCCAAAGTTCTGACTATAAGACCTTGAAAGTCCCTTGAGGGCCTTTGAGGTCCCTGCCAGCTCTGTATCTATGATGTAGATATATCATCTGTTACCGTGTATATTACTTTTTGGTTCCGCTTGTTTCCTTCTTAACTAATTCAAACAAGTCAGAGGATCATAGGTTTAGAGCTAGAAAGTACCTTGGAGGTTGAGTGGCAGAGCTAGAAAGTGTGAGGTGGGACTTAAACCCAGGTCTTCTGACTCCAAGCCTGTAGGTTCTTACCTCTGTGTTATTTTCTCAGTGACTTTTTTTTTGATAAAATCTTGAACAGAAATTCCCAGACAATTCTTGGTAAAACTACAAACCGTCTTTGGGTACCTCTGTTCCTATGAATTCCTTTTCCCTTTTCCCACTGCACAATATTATCCCATTACATTCATTTACCATAATTTTTGCAGATATTCCCCAAATGAAACCCACTGTTTCCATTGCTGATATTCCATAGAGTTTGCTGTGAATATTTTGGTATATATTATACTTTGTTTCTGTGTTTTGACTTGGATCTCTCGGTCAGAGGACATGGTTAACTAGTCACTTTTTCTTTCCTAAAAGCAAATTGATATCAAATTGGTTGGACTGATTCACAGATCCACCAATATTGTGATGTGCCTTTCTTTCCACAGTCCCTCCAACACTGCAGTTTTTGGTTATTTTTACCAATGTGCAGGATGTGGGGTGAAACCTCAGAGTTTTAATTTTTATTTCTTTTAGTCGTGATTTGGAGCGTGTTTTCATATGATCATTTATAGTTTGCATTTCTTCGGAAAGGAAGGGAATAACTATTTGTATAGAACCTACCATGTGCCAGATACTGTGCTAAACACGTCACAAATATCTCATTTAATCCTCACAATAACCTTATGAAGTAGGTGCTGTTATCCCCATTTTACAGTTGAGGAAGCTGAGGCAGACACACTAGCAAATGTTAAGGCTGGATTTGAACTATGGCCTTCTTGACTGAAATGAGTATTTTATATATTTCTGTCCATTTCCCATATATATCTTGTATGTCAGACTTTTATCATTAAGTCTTCATTGATTTTTATTAATGCAGAATCTTTTGTATAATTGGTATTATCTGTTTTATCTTTTATGATCTGAATATGGTTTCTTCCTAATCATCATAGATCTGGGTCTAATTTTTTTTAATATATAAACTTCTATATTCAGGTTAGGAATCCATTTTTAATGGTACCACTTAGCTGTAATCTAATTTCCACCAAATTGCTTTTCAGTTTTCTTTGCAGAACATAAAAATAAATGAAGGTTGGGGAGGAGCCCTTATGTTTTAGGGTTTATCAAACACTTGTGAACTGTCTTGATTGTTTATCTAGTTCTCAAGCTTCAGCCTTGCATCACTCCTGTCATCTGCTGCCTTTTCTACCACCCACAAGCTGCGAACGTAGAGAAAATCATGCAACTGTTTTGATTGGATCTGCTTCAAATTTATAGTACAAAAATTTAACTGCGTCTTCACTGCTGCTCAATGATCCTAAACCTCCCTTTTCAACTCATTATCCTAATTTTCACTGTGAGTCTAATAAACCTTTTCATTCCTATGCTTCCCCATTGTACATACCCTCTCAGCTGAGAATTTTGCCTCATATTTTATTAGAGTTGAGGTCATTTGCCAAGAGCTCCCTCTTCTCTGTCTCATAGAACTGAGATGTCTTCTGCCACCATCTCCTCCTTTACCCCATCTCACACTAAGAGGCGGTCCTACTCTTTACCAAGGCAAAGTGTACTACACAAATTATCCTAGCCTATCCTTTCTCCAGCAGATTTCCTCCCCTCATCTCTCTTCTCACTTACCTTCAGTCTGTCTACTGCATCCTTTCCTATTGCCTACAAACATATGCATATCTCATCCTCAAAAAAACCTCACTTGATCTTTTCATCCTAGCTATCATCCTAAATCTCTTATTCCTCTTGTAGCTGAATTCCTTACTAAAGCCATGTATAACAGGTGCTTTTATTTCCCCTCTTTCTCCTGTATGTTAACTAAAATCTGGCATCCGGCTTTACCATTGAAACAAAATTACCAGTGATCTCCTAATCAAATCTAATGACCTTTTCTTAATCCTCATTCTTGATCTCTGTATTTTTGATACACCTGATCACCCTCTTTTCCTTGATGCTTGGTTTTGGGTCACCAAGTCTCCTGGTTGTCCTACCTACCTACCCCCTAGACCACTTCTCAATCTTCTTTGCTGGCTCCTCACTCAGGTTGTGTCTTTTAATGAGGGACATCCCTCAGGGTTCTGTCCTGGGTGTGCTTCTCCCTCTACCCTGTTTCTCTTGCTAATCTCATCAGCTCCCATGGATTTAATTATCATTTCTATGTTAATGATTTTCAAATATACATGTCAAGCCTTTTACCTCACCTTGACTAATCTTCAGTCATGTCTTCACTTACCTTTCAGAAATCTTGAACTGGATGTCCAGCAGATATCTTAAACTGAACATAAAATTGCATTGTACTGTCCCCCTAAACCCTCTTTCCTTCCATAATTATGTGTTATTATTGAGGGCTTCACTATCCTTTCAGTCTTTCAGGCTCACAACCTAGATGTCACCATTCTTTACTATCTCTCTACTCCCTCCCCCCTTCCTCTCTCAATCTAATCTCTTGCCTGTTGATTTCATCTTTCTAATATCTCTCAAAGTACTCCCCTTGATACTGCCACCACATTAGTGAGGTCCTTATCAACTCACACCTGGGCTACTGCAATAGCTTGCTGATGGATTTGCCTGTCTTAAGATTCTCTCCACGTCAGTCCATTTTCTATTAGCCCAAGTCTGACCATGTCCATAATAAATCCCGTAAATCCAAAATAAAATCCAGTAAGTAGCTCCCTATTAACCTCCAGAGTAAAATACAAAATCCTGTGGCATTCAAAGCCATTTATATCCTGCCCACTCACTCTCATCTTTCCAGTTTTTTTACTTTACTGCTGCCTTCCACGCCTCACCCCTCCATACCTTTTGATCCAGGGACACTGGCCTCCTTGCTGCTCCTCAGTTGGACACATTCTCTCTGAATATCCCTCATGCCTGGAATGGTCTCCTTCCTCTTTTCTTCCTACTGGCTTCCCTGGGGTTCTTCCAGTCCCAGCTAAAATCCCACTTCTACAGGAAGCCTTTTCCAATGCCTCTTTAATTCTAGTGTCTTTCTATTTATCCTGTGTATAGCTTGTTTGTACTTAGTTGCTTGTTTGATGTCTCTCCCATTAGGTTATTCTTCAAGAGCAGGGACTGTCTTTTGCCTTTTTTTGTATTCCCAGTGCTTAACACATTACTTTCCTAATAGTAGGCACTTAATAAGTAATTATTGACTGACTGACTTGTTCTTTTTTTTTGTTTCCAAATAATTTTGAGGCTATTGCTTTGTAAAATAGGTCAGATAATGCTATGTTTTTTTCAATAGTACTTATTATTAACCTTGAATTGTAGACTTTTTAATTCTTCCAAGTGAAATTTTTTTTGTTACATGATATCCCTTTTATGACTTTATTGGTTTAGTACAAAATATTATAATTTAGGTAGTATTGTCTTTTTTACTGTTTTGACTTAGCAATCATGACAGTAAACACGTATACACTTTTTAAAATCTAACTTTATTGAGTGAGTCAGTTGTATTTACATGAATGAGGTGTGTGTCAGATTATCTTCAAGGTGCTTTACACATTCTCTAACTTATTTTGAATGGAATTTTATTGTGTTTTACTGATTTTTTTGTTACTGCTTTATAGCGATGTTGATGACTTTGGTGGATTTATTTTTTTGTAAGTTTTTTTCCTGATTATTTGGGGTTTTCTGAGTACACTGTAATGTCATCTGATGAAGCATTTATCAAACACTGTATATAGAGCACGGTACTAAGACTCCCTGCTTTCAAGGAGCTCACATTCTAATCAGGAAGACAACATATAATGGAAGGTTTTAGCTGCAAGCCTGGGACAATTTTATCTCTCTGTCAATGTTTATACCTTTACTTTTGTTCTTATTGTTATAGGCAGCATTTTTTGGAATTATGTCAAATAAGAGTGGAGAATGGGGCATCAATGCTTTCCTTTTGTACTGGGGAAACAGTATTTTTTCACAGCATAAAATACTGGTACTTAGTTTTGTATATATGAAAATCTGTTTAATTTTTGTGAATGAGGAACATAACCAGGATTTGTATAAATAAGTTCATTAATAATAAATGTAGCATGAATTTTAATACATTAGATAATAATACCACTTTTTTTCCCCAGAGTCCTTTGGACATATTTATTTGACTTTCATAACAATCCATTGATTTGAGATTGGATTGGGTAGATAAAAATGTCTTCTGTTTTACTTATAAGGAAACACAAAATTTAGAGAGATTATGATAAACCTAAAGTCTAATGTTAAGTGGTAAAAATACTCTTTTTGAATTCAAGTTTTTTTAGGCATCCAACCTAGCTCTGTTTCCATTATACTTGTATATTTAAAATTCCATATACCATTGACTTGAAATTGTCAGATATGTTGAGTTTGGGTTCTTTTTGAAAAGTTGACCACTTCCAAATATGTCTCTTGGGAAAGGATAATCTTTGGTAATACAAAGGAATACTAATGCTTTTTTCTTTTTACAAGTTATTTTAGACTTTAAAAGTAAGATTTTTATCTAATCAGAACAAATGCAGGAACTTTGTGAAGTTCAGTATATTTTTTGTTTCCCCATTTAGAGTTGTGTATGTGCTTTAAAAAGATTTTATGTCTTGTCACTCTCACAGAGTTCATTCTAAGAGGGTATCCTCAGGATGCCTGGGTTCTGTCAGTCATAAATAAGGCAATGTCATTACAAGAAAAGAATGTCAAAACAGGATAGTGTCCATAAAACAAGATAAGTGAAGTAGTGCCCATAGTGTCCAGTTCAAGGCACCTGGTTCTTATCAGTTATAGACAGAAGAATGCTCCCAGTCAGCTTTATCTGGTCTTGTGAATGCTGTCATAGCAAGGAGGACTTTTGGATTCACTTAGAGAGCACACAAAGCATTATGGTATGTTAACTCAGAGTGGGCCAAAACGCCTTTTTTCGATTGGCCAAGCCAGGTTTTCAACCTTTTTCAAGTGAGGGGTGGCTTAAACTGGTTCAGAGTCTGTACAATACTATTTGAATCCTTGCTAGCCAGCTCACTTAACACCATTAAGTTCCTCAAAAGATGAGCATTAATGTATAAGATTTAAGATTTCATTCAGCAGGTACATATAGTTTCCATTTGTAAGAAAATAAGTAGCTTGGAATTCAGTGTAGCTAATAATTTCATGAATATTCTTAAACCTTCTAGGTAACTGTTTAGGACTAATCCTTTCCATTTATTTCTGCCACCTACCTCGTGAAAAATATTTATCAAAGGATTAGACCCTTCTACTCACAATTCCTGCTAGTTTCTTCATGGGATTCAGAGCTCTATAGTGTTTTAACGAGTGTGACCCTCCTCTTTGTATTTCAAAGAGGAAAAAGACCTCATTATATGTTGAAGGCCACAAAAATGATAAATGGTAGAGTTAGAAACTGACCCTAGGTCTTCTGATTCTAAATTAAATGTTTTTTTAAAGCTGTACCACACTGCTTCTCATTAAATAATGATTTTTACACTGGCCTGTAAGAAGTTAATGATGATAAATTTTTATTTGGGATAAAGTTGTTTTCTTTATGTTGAACGTGAACAATTTTTTATTAATTTATTTGTTTTCAGTTTTCAACAATCACTTCTCCCCTTCCCTCTCCAACATGGCATACAATCTTGTATGGGTTCTACACATACATTATTATTAAACACATTTTCACGTTAGTCATGTTGCATGGAAGAATTAAAATGAATGCAAGAAACCATGAGAAAAACCAAAACAACAAGTAACAAAAGAGAAAATAGTCTGCGTCATTCTGTCTTCTGATTCTGTATTTTTTTCGCTGGATGTGGATGGCATTTTTCCTTGAGTCCTTTGGGAATATTTTAAGTCCTTGCATTGCTAAATCTATGAGAAACAGTCCTCGCATACTGTGACTGTTACTGTGTATGATATTCTAATTCTCATTTCACTCAGCATCAGTTCATACCAGTGTCATATCAGTTCCAGGTTTTTCTGAAGTCCACGTCTTCATCATTTCTTATAGCACAATAGTATTTCATTACATTCATGTACCACAGTTTGTTCAGCCATCACCTAATTGATGAACATTCCCTTGATTTCCAGTTCTTGGCCACCACAAAAAACTGCTATAAATATTTTGTACATTTGAGTCCTTTTCCCATTTTTATGATCACTTTGGGATATAGCTCTAGAAGCAATATTGTTGGGTCAAAGAGTATGCACATTTTTATAGCCCTTTGGGCATAGACATGAACAATTTTTTTGTGTTCAGATTTTCTCCCTCTTTTTATCCCTTTTCCCACCCCTTGAGAAAGCAAGCAATATATCAATTATACATTTGAATCATGCAAAACATTTCCATATTAGCTATATTGCCAAAAATAAGTGAGAGAAATAAAAGTGAAAAAATATACTTTGATCCGCACTCAGCGTTCATTAGATTTCTTTCTGCAGGTGGATAGCATTTTTTTTTAAAATCATAAGTCCTTTGGAATTGTCTTGGATCACTATATTGATGACAGTGACTGAGTCTTCACAGTTAATCATTGTTACAGTATTTCTGTCACTGTGTACAATGTTCCCCAGGTTCTGCTCACTTCACTTTATCTGTTCATAGAAACTGGTTTTATTTTTTGAAAAAATGATAAATTCACCATAATTGATTCTCCTATTAAATTTTAAAATTCCATACTAGTTGATGTTCTTGGGTGTTTCAAGGACAATGTATATGTCTCTGTCCATATAGTCCAATTTATATCATAAGCCATTTCCTTCATAATGATTTTTGATAGAATTTAAAAATTGGAAGGAAGTCCCTTATAGGACTGTACTTTGTATGTAAGTATTCAAAATTAATTAAAAAACATCTTTTGACTTTAAAGATGAATTTGCCTGTAGTAATCTATATTAGTAGTAGCTTACATTTTATATCTTTAGGCATGGAAGAGACCTTATTTATATTAGAGCTTATTTTGTCTAAGTCTTTTCATTTTGTAGATGAGGAAACATTCCCAGAGAGTTCAAATCTCTTTCCCATGGTCCTATAGGTGACCAAGTCAGGATTCCAGTCCAGTTTTACTGCTATGCTTATAGTGCTTTTTATATTTTTTGTTCTCTAACCTGATTCTCACAATTTTATCTTTTGAAATCTAAAATAGTGAGATGGACAAGATTTCCAAGAGCCTGTTTGCTTCTGAAAAATTACAATTCCCAGGTATGTAGGGCATTTTACACATGAAGAAAAAAACCTGATATAAACATGTTAAAAAGTGACTTCCTTCAAATTCAGGAAAATCTGAGACTAGAACTCATTCTTTATATTCTTAATGTGACTTTCTTTCCAGTACTGATAATGTGCTTTTTTTCTTTCAGGTTTTATCTTACAGCATATTTTAAATCTAAATTTTATTTTATCTTGGGAAATATTTGGCTGTAATAGCCTAACATTTAAAACAAGAGGTAGTAGCTAACTGGTTTTCCTTTTGTAATTTTAAACAAGTATCTTCTAGTAATTAAACTGAAAACAAGTAGCTTTCAAATTTCCTCTCTACATAAGTAATATCTACTTCTACCAAAATATGAAGTATTTTAAAAATAAAGTTATTGCTTTTTTGTGTTTTAAGTTATATGATACCTGTCTGAAACACTTTGGAATATCAGTTAAATGTATATCTGTGGATTTAAATATTCAAATTTTGTATTTTAGTATTTTTGGATAGAAATTTTATAATTTATTTCCTATTTTCCTAACTTTTTAAAAGTAGAACATAATTTAACCATTTTGGGGTCTTATTAATATAAGCTTTCCTACTGTGTTTAATGGTTTACCATTATGATAATGGCCCCAGGTTGCTGGTCTTTTTGAGTCCCTCCTTGTCAGCCATAATTTTTTCTGCTCTTAGTGTATTTGCTAGGAGTTGTTCTTTCTAATTTATTATTCCTTATTCACTATGCTTGGAAGCCAGATAAACAAGTTTGTCTATAGTGTACTTCTTCCTTAGCTTCCACCTCTTAGCATACTTCAAAGCACAACTCAAGTGCCACTTCCTACAGGATGCCTTTCCTAATGCCTCCCAGTTGTTGTCACTCTCTCTTTGAAATTACTTTGTAGAATTTACATATGTATGTTTTATTTATTTAACTGGGTACATACATAACCTATTTCTCCCAATTTCCAACCCAGAAGACTATAAGCTCCTTGAGGACAGAGATTTTGTTTTCATTTTTGTGTCCTCAGTAGCTTGGTGACATAGTAGGCATTTAACATTGCTTGAATTTAATTGTTAGGATTCTTTATAAATGAAAAGTAAATAGACTGTGAGTGAAATGCATTTGTTTTTAGTACACAGACTGACATCTTTTATGGCAGCGGCCCAAAGACCTTTTTTTTTGCTTCCTCATTCTCTGCTTAGTTCACATAAGTGAATGTTGGGTGGCTAAATTCCAAATGACTGAAGTGTTAAGGCTTGTGAGAGCTTCTGTGAGACCTTGCAGGTCATATAGGCCAGTATTTTTATTTTACAGTTTGATAAAAGAGGCTCAGTGAAGTTAAGAGAATTGCTCACGGTAACATAGAAAAGTGATAGGTGAGATCTGAATCCAGAATCAGTGCCCTTTCTGTTGCATCATGCTGCTTTAATACATATGTATATTCTTTTAAGTTGTGAAGGAAATACTTTAAATAAATGTATGCGCTCATCTTTCAAGTTTGTTCAGAGGCTCAAAAGAGAAACAGTTTAGGATATTTATTCCTCCTGATATATTTTTTAAAGAGTAAGTTGAAATGGATCTTTTACTGATTTGCATAAAGAAGTACATTCATATTGTGTGTCAACAGACATTTGGCAAGCCGAATAACTGGAATTATGAAACATGTCAGTTGACTTGAGTCTGTTGGTTTCTTTCTCATATGCCATTAGGAGGTTTTGTAGTTTTCAATAAATTTAACCTATGTCCATGAATTTGTACTATTTTAAGTTTTTCAGAGTGATTTTGACATAAGTGCACGCATAATTTAAAATAATATTTTAGAAAAGAGTCCATCCACATGGAAATGAGAGGTTTTCCCTCTAAATTACTGATTACCTTAAAGAATGGACACAAGAAACCAGTCTGCATCATAATTTCCCTTTTAATATGGTTTTATGTTTTTCCCCTAGTTTGGGGAATCTTGAATGGTAAATCTAAGACTACCTTTGGAACAGTGATAGCTAACTGATTGAAATTTAAGTTCAGTTAATCAAAAGTTTTTATTAAACTCTTACTAACTGCTGGCACTGTTTTAAAACTAAGAATGGCAAAAACATTGTCTTTGCTCTCAAGTAGGAAGAGGGAGAAAACATGTAAATAACTGTAGATATAAGATACATTCAGATTCTATGGCAGATCCTTTCAGGGAAGGTGCTAGCAATAGGATGGATTGGGAAAGGCCTCCTGTACAAGATGAGATCAGTACTGAGTATTAAAGGAGAATAAATAAATAGGAAAAATAAAAGGCCAGGACTACCTAATATGTGTTTTCATCAGTTTTTGTGCCTTTTTTTATTTGTTATACCTTATTGCCAGATATTATAGGTAGGAGATCTGCTAATTGGGATTATTAAGCATAATTTAAGAGTAATTTTTGTGGTAAGATTATTTTTCGTAGTGAATTCAAGTCAATAAGCATTTGCTAATCACCTAATGAATGAACTTTACTACTTCATAGAAATAACAGTAGTGCTGTATAATAGATGTAGACTAAGTGAAAACATTGTGAGGTGTTTGCGTAAGGGGAGTAAAATGAATGTTCATTTAAAGTCATTTTTGTACTAAATAGCTAAAGATGAAAGATGGGGAGTGTGGCATTCCCTCACTGTCACTTTGCTGTTTCACTGATCTTCAAAAAACAGATGAATACAAATAAATCTTCTAAATTTTGGGTTGCAGTCTCTGAAAATCCATGAAATCATTAATATTCATGATATTAAAGAAATGGATGGTTTTGAGCTGTTCCTATGTTCTGTTTCACCCTTATTTCTCATGTGTGAAAGAAAGCTAAAAAAAGGAAATATAACCTTTCCTTTGAAGTACAAGCAATTTAAAAATTCATCAGAAGTATTAGATTAGTTTCATTCTGTGAGATAGGGGAGATTAAAGTGGTATTAGTGGTAAAATCACCTGCACAAATCTTATAATACATGGGGATAAGTAAAAGCACTCTTATTTTTGCTTAAGATTAGTGGAGATACTGCTTTCTAAGTAATTGCAAAATTAGGATCATGTTTGATTTTAGAAATTTGCATTAACAAGAGCTTTTTTTCTTGAGTGTTTTTCCTTGTTGGAGAAAATCTTTTCTACTGTGTTACAACAGGTCCTCAGTACCATATGACTGAATAAGATAGGCATCTTGTGGCACAGCTATAGAAAATAGGCCTGGGATTAGTTGGAATGGTTATTGAATGTCATTGTCCTTGCATCAGAAAAGTTTTCCCCCAGGGTTGAATGTTTTAATCCACACGAATAATGTCATACTTTGAAAGGCATAAATTATTAGTGTCATAAACAATAAATAAAAAAACTCCAAAAACTAACTTTTCAGAGGAGGATTGTCTGAAGTGGATCATAACAACTTTGTGACTAGACACAATTCGTGAGTGATGACTTGTTTGTTGAATTTAAAAATTACTTTCATGAAACAGAGGAACTTAAGTCCTGTTATTACCATAGCCCTCTGGCCTTCTTAAGATTGATGTCATATCATTTTGGGGGTTTACACAGTCATGTTTCATGACAACTTACAACTAGAGTTTCAACCTCAATTTGGATTCAACACACAAGACAATATGGTATGTTGGCATTGGAACTGGCACAGGGTTCATTCAGATCCTTCCTCTACTATTCCTCCTGTGACTATGGACATGCCACTTAACTACTGAAGTTACCTTATCTGTAAAATGCAGATAATACCTTTAATAGGTATTGTGTCTCATAAGATTGTCATGAAGCTTAAATGAAAACATAATGTGAACCAATTTGCCAACTTTAAAAGCACAATATAAATGCAATTATCTTAAAACTTTCTTTTGTGTGTAAATGTCTAAAATTGGCCATCTTTTATTTTTTCCTTGACATTCTGTTAAGTTTGTAAATTTATGAAGTATGCTTGATCAAGTTGTTGAAAAGATGTTTATTCAATAAGTACTAATCAGAGAATAATAAATGTAGAATTATGATTCTTGAGGAATTCGAAGGATTTAAATTAATTATTTAAACTTAGGTAATAGTTGGAATAATGGTAATAACATTTGCTGATATTTAATTTATATAAGTGTATAATTTATATAAGTGTATTATCTCATTTGATTGCCAAAGTATTCCTGAGAGGTTGGTCTTATGTAGTACATGAAATTAGAGAAGGAAAGCAAGTACATGATTAAGCATAAATGTTTGTTGTCATATAAGACAGAACCCAAGGGAGTGATCAGTGGAGTCAGAGAAAGTTACTTAGAGTCAATAACTCTTGAGCTGGGTCTTTAAGGAAAATGATGGCTTTGAAAAGTCAGGTGGTAGAAGGATATTGTAGGTCAAGGGAACATCATGGGGTTTGTGGGAGGAAATGAGATGCACAGGGTAGTAAGGTGATAAGCTTATGTGCTCAAGCACATAACTATGTGTGGATGTAATGAGATAGGGATGGACAGGTGCATGGGGGATGGGAAGGCAATTGATGAGGGGCCTTGGATGCTAGACTGAGTTTAGCATGGATTCAGTGGGAAATTAGGAACTACTATAAAGTCTACCAAGCAGGGGAGTGTTACGATGAAAGTAATATTTTTTTAAACTTCAAATATGATGCAAGATGAAGAGAAATAGTGATAGACCCAAGTAGGAAGATGAGATTCTAATAATCATTTGAAGACTAGATTAGAATAATGGCTTTGAAAATGAAAGGAAAAATACTTACGCCAGAGATAACTGTGAGTTTTGAACCTGGTAGATGAGATAGTGATGTAGATCATTTCCTGTTATAGTGAATTCCATTAAGGAATTGCACAAAATCGTTTGTATTCTACATTATTAGAATGCTGCCTGTCATTTATTATTATCTATTATTGCTTAAAATAAATAGGCCACTTCCTCATTAGCTGAAAAAGCTATTGTGAAAAAGTTTTTGGTTGTAAGCATTTGAAAAACTTTCTTTTTGAGTCAGTTACTATTCTATCCATTCATGGTCTGGATAATCTGGGACTGGGATGCCAGACAAGCTCTAAAAGACTAGAGCAGGTTTTTGTTTTTGGTGAAAACTTTTCATCATTATTTGACTTTGCCTTGCCCTTTCCTGCTTTAGAAACTTCGTACATTCAGATCTCCTATAACTGCAGTATAATCTACACCTGTTGAGATTCTTATCTTTGACAAATCAAAGAGTTACTATTTGCCTTTACCCAAGTTGCATAGTAGTACTATAAATATTCAAAGCCATGACTCACAAACCTCAGATTATTTTTCCTGTTTTCTTTGAAACAGTAATCACTGCTCCTCCTGTGATTACTGGTCCTCTCCATTTTAACCATTTGATCATTTGACCATTCCTTTCACAATTCTTCCTATTCATTGAAAAGAAATTTAACAGAAGAAATAATTTCAAATAAGCTATGACTTACCTGGTGAAACTAAATATGTACTCGTTATCTTGTTCTGAAAAACTAAGCTATCCTTTCGCTTTGTACTTTTCACTATGGCAGAGCCTGTTCTCACTAAAAAAGTGAGATTCTTTTAAAAAGCTGAAGTCATGCAGAGTAAATTTTTCCCAGTTTAAAAACATCACCGAGAAAAAACTATTTTTTGGGTACTGTTCCAAGGGGGTTCAGTTTGCCCCATGCTTAGGAAATGTGTTTTATTCTAGCTTCAGAGACAGATAGCTATTGTGATACCTGTGAATCAACCCAGATATTCCAAATATACCAAATATGCCAAATGTACAGAGCTTTGCATTTTAAAAAGTCAGTGGATGTTTCCCTTAGCTAAATGAAAGAGTGCTAATTATGACCCAAGGTTTTAATCAGTTTTGAAAAATATATCTTTATTTATTTAAATATTTCTCAATTATGTGTCAAATTTTAAAAATTCATTTTTAAAAATTTTGAGTTCCAAATTCTTTCTTTCCCTTCCCTTTCTGCTTCTTGAGAAGGCAAGAATTTTATGTAGATTACACATGTGAGGTCTTGCAGAATACATTTCCATATTGGCCATGTTTCAGAAGAAAATAGACAACCACAATAATAATAAAGTTTGAAAGAAGTATGATTTAGTTTGCATTCAGATTTCGTCACTTCTCCCTGAAGGTGGGTATCATTTTTCTTTGTGGGTCCTTTGTGGGTCTTGAATCATTGTCTTGATCAGAGTAAATAAGTTTTTCACAGTTGATCATTGTTACAATATTGTTCTTACTATGTACAGTGTTCTGATTCTGCTCACTTTGCTTTGCATTTGGTTCATATTAATTCCTCCCAGGTTTTTCTGAAACCATCTTGCTTCTCATTTCTTACTGCATAACAGTATTCCATTACAATTACATATCACAGCTTGTTCCGCCATTCTCCAGTTGTTGGGCATTACCTTGATTTCCACTTCTTTGCCACAACAAAAAGAGCTGCTATAAATTTTTTTTTGTACAAATACGTCCTTTCTCCTTTACTTTGATCTCTTTAGGACATAGACCTAGTTGTGGTATTTCTGGTTAGAGGATATGCAGAATTTTATAACCCCTTTGGACATAGTTTCAAATTGTTCTTTAGAATGGTTGGATCATTTTATAACTCTACCAGCACTAGCATCCCTCCCTCCAGCATTTGTCATTTTCCTTTTCTGTTATGTTAGCCAATCTGATAGGTGTGGATGGTATCTCAGAGTTGTTTTCATTTGTATTTCTCTAAGTCACATTTTCTTCATGTGACTATTGATAGTTTAATTTCTTCTGAAAACCACCCATTCATATCCTTTGATCCTTTATCAATTGGGGGATAGCTCTTATTTTTTATATATTTGGCTCACTTCCCTATATATTTGAGAAATGAAGTTTTTATCAGAGAAACTTACTATAAACCTTCCCCTTTTCCATTTTCCTTTGAATTTTGGCTGCAATAGTTTGTGTAAAAGCTTTTTAGTTTCATGTAACCAAAATTATCCATTTTGTTTCCCCTGATCCTCTTTATTCTCTTTGGGTCATAAACTCTTATTTATAGATCTGACAGGTACATTTTCCCATGTTCTCCCTAGTTGGGTTGGCCACATTTTTTTGATTGCAGTAGATAGAATACCAGACTTGGAATCAGGAATATTTAACTTTCTGAGTTCAGATCTGGCCTCAGATATTTGCTGGCTATGGTTGTTGTCCTAAGTTCTTGAAGAGGACCAAAATGACATCACCATGATAAAATGAAATTTCAGTGTGTCAGATTGTGGCTGATAAGATCAATATGAACTCAGAATACTCTACCACATATCGGGCACAAATAGTCCATGTGAACATTTGGGGGTGGCTACTCTAAATTTGAGCATCCTGTCTGAGTTCTCCACAAAATAGTCTTTTTGGGAAATGTATATTTTTCAATCAAAAAATGTGGCCAACCCATTGGAGTTGCACTTTCTGAAGCATAGTTTGAATGCCTGGTAGTTTAGTTTGAGTAAGGACTTCAGTGTTTGGTACCTTTTCCTGCCAGGTGATCTTCAGAATCTCCATAAGACAATTCAAATAAAAGCGATTCAGTTTCCTGGCATGGCGCTGGTAGACTGTCCAGGTTTCACAGGCATACAACAATGAAGTCTGCACAACAGCTCTGTAGACCTTCAGTTTGGTAGTCAGTCTAATACCTCTTCTCTCTTCCATACTTTCCTTTGGAATTTCCTAAAAACTGAGCTAGCTTAGGCAATATGTGCATCAACCTCATTATTGATGTGTACATCCCTGGAAAGTACACTACCAAGGTAAGTGAACTTATCCACAGCATTCAAAACAACCCTGAGCAAGTCACATATCCCTGTTGCCTCACTTTCCTTATTTATTTCCCAAAATTTATTAATTTGTTTACAGTTTTTAACAATCACTTCCATAAGTTTTAAATTGTCTCCCTCTCTCTCCCCAAGATGGCATGCAATCTTATGTGGCCTCTACACATACATTCTTATTAAACACATTTTTACATTAGTCCAATTTCCTTATTTATAAAAAGAGATGGAGAAGGAAATAGCAAACCACCCCAACATCTCTGCCAAGAAAACCCTAAAATGGGGTCATGAAGAGTTGGATATGACTAAAAGAATTGAACAATAGCAACAAATTGTCCACCAGGGGCAGGTAGGTGACACAGAGGATAAAGGACCAGGCTTAAGAGTCAGGAAGACCCATCTTTCTGAGTTCAAACCCAGCCTTGGATGTGTGACCCTGAGCAAGTCACTCTTTGCCTCAGTTTCCTCATCTGTAAAATGTGCTGGAGAAGGAAATGGCAAACTACTCCAGTATCTTTGCCAAGAAAACTCCAAATGGGGTCATAAGGAGTCACACATGACTGAAAAAACTGAACAGCACTAAAAACAATATTGTATACCTAATCTATTCCCCTGAAACACCATTCTATTTCTTAGCCAGTACCATATTGTTTTGATGATTACTGCTTTATAATATAGTTTGAAATGTGGTGCTATTAGGTCACTTCCCTTCACATTTTTTTCCATTTATCTCCTTGTTATTCTTAACTTTTTCTTCTTTCAAATGAATTTTGTTATTTTTTCTAGCTCTATAAAATGAATTTTTGGTAATTTCATTGGTATGGCACTGAATAAATGAATTAGGTAAAATTATAATTTTTATTATATTGGCTTGGCCCATTCATAAGCAATTAATTTTTCTCTAGTTGTTTAGATCTGTCTTGTGTGCAATTGTGTTCATATAGTCCCTGGGTTTGTCTTGGCAGGTAAACTTTTAAGTATTTTTATATTGTCCTCAGTTTTTAAAAAACGGAATTTCTTTTTCCATCTCTTCCTGCTGAGTTTTGTTTGTAGTATATAGAAATGCTGATGATCTCTGTGGGTTTATTTATATTCTGCAACTTTGCTAAAGTTTTATGTGTTTCCATTAGTTTTTTT
Source organism: Notamacropus eugenii (assembly GCF_028372415.1). Taxonomy (NCBI): domain Eukaryota; kingdom Metazoa; phylum Chordata; class Mammalia; order Diprotodontia; family Macropodidae; genus Notamacropus; species Notamacropus eugenii. The sequence continues at coordinate 324,748,396 of NC_092872.1, forward strand.
GGTTGATTCTCTGTGGTTCTCTAAATACACTATCATATCATTTGCAAAGAATGATAGTGTGTTTCCACATTGCGCATTTTTAGTACTTCAATTCCTTTTTCTTTTCTTATTCCTATAACTAGTATTTCTAGTACAATGTTGAATAGTAGTGGTAATAATGGACATCCTTGCTTCACTCTTCATTTTAATGGAAAGAGTTCAAGTTTATCTCTATTACAGATAGGTGGTACTTATCATTTTAAGAAAAGCTCAATTCCTGTGCTTTGTGTTTTTAATAGAAATGGGTGTTGAATTTTGTCAAAGGCTTTTTCTGTATCTATTGATAATGATCATATGATTTTTGTTTTTGTTATTGATACGGTAAATTATGCTTGTAATTTTTTTTTTATTATCAAACTTTGCATTCCTAGTATAAATCCTATGTCACAGTAGTGTCTGACCTTTGTGATTTATTGCTGTAATCTCCTCGTAAGTGTTTTATTTGAAATTTTTCCATTATATTCAGTAAGGAAATTGGCCTATAGTTTTCCTTTTCTGTTTTTCTCTCTCTCTGGTTTAGGTATCAAAATGATATGTCATAAAAGGAGTTTGGCAGGACTACTTCTTTACCTGTTCCCCCTCCCCCCACCCCCCACAGTTTATATAGTATTGGGATTAATCTTAAATTCACCCAGAATTCACCTCTAAATTCATCTGGTCCTGGGGATCTTTTCTTAGGAAGTTTATTTATGGTTTGTTTCTTTTTCTGACATAGGCATATTTAAGTATTCTGTTTTGTCTTCTGTTAATCTGGGCAGTTTATATTTTTGTAAATATTAATCTGTTTCACTTAGATTGTCAGTTTTATTAGCATATAGTTGGAAAAAGTGATTGTTTTAATGTTTTAATTCCATTTTCATTAGTGGCGCATTCATCCTTTTCATTTTGGATATCATTAATTCGTTTTTCTTCTTTCTTTTATAAAATTAACTAGTGGTTTGGCTATATATTTCCCCCCATAAACTAGCTCCTAGTTTTATTTATTAGTTCAGTGATTTTTTTTTTACTTTCAATTTTATTAATCTCCTGTCATTTCTCAGGATTTTCATTTTAGTGTTTAATTAGAGATTTAAAAATTTATTTTTCTAGTTTTTTTTTAAATTGCATGTCCAATTCATTGATCTGCTTTTTCTTTTTTTATTGCATGTGTTTAGAGATATAAATTTTCCCTTAAGTGCTGCTCTGGCTGCATCTCACAAATTTTGGTATGTTGTCTCATTGTTGTCATTCTCTTCAATGAAATTATTTTTTTCTATCATTTGTTCTCTGACCTACTCATTCTTTAGAATTAGATTAGTTTCCAATTAATTTTTAATCCATGCCCCAAAGGCCCTTTATTCAATGTAATTTTAATTGCATTATGACATGAAGTGGGTGCATTTAATGTTTCTGCTTTTCTGTGTTTAGTTGTGAGATATTTGCATCCTAAAAGATGTGCATTTTTTTTTTTTGTTGTTAAAGTGCTATGTACAACTGAGAAAAAGATATTTTCTTTTCTGTTCCCATTCACTTTTCTCCAGAGGTCTGTCATATGTAACTTTTCTAAGATTCTGTTCATCTTCTTAATTTATTTCTTAGTTATTTTATGGTTAGATTTATCTAGTTCTGAGAGCAAAAAGTTCAAGTTCCACACTAGTTTTATTTTCTATTTCCTCCTATTACTCATTTTTCTTTAAGAATTTGGATGCTGTGCCATTTGGTGTATATATGTTTAGTATTTATATTACTTCATTTTCTATGGTGCCTTTTAACAAGATGCAGTTTTCCTACTTATCTATTTTAAGTAGATCTATTTATGCTTTTTCTGAGATCTACCCTTGCCCTTTTTTTATGTCAGCTGAAGCATATTAGATTCTGTTCTAGCCCCTTAGTTCTTTCTGTTTCAGGTGTGTTTCCTGTAAACAACATATTGTTGTATTCTACTTTCTAATTCTTTCTGCTCTCCACTTATGTTTTATGGATGAATTCATCCCATTCACATTCACAGTTATGATTACTGGCTGTGTATGTTACTTCATCCTATTTTATTTGTCCTCTCTTTTTATCTTGTTCCTAGGTCTGTTTTGCTTCTGAACACTACCTTCAGTTATCTGCACTCCCTTTTATCATCTCCCTTTTATCCTCCTCTCTTCCTACTTCCCTATTGGATAAAATAAAAGTTCTATAGGTAGAGATGTTTTTCCCTCTTTGAACCAATTTTGATGTAAGTAGAATTCAAGCATTGCCTCCCTACCTCTTTTCCTTTCCATGGTAAAAACTCTTCCTTATGCGTTTATTTTATGTGAGATAATTTCCCTCTGTCTTCCTCTCCTCTCTTCTTCCAGGGTATCTCTCTATCTTGCTCATCTATTTTTTTTTCTACTATCATATATAATATATAATCAACTCACTCCCATACCCTCTGTTTGTGTAGAATATTTCTGACTACCTTAATACTGATAACATTTTTAGGAATTACATGTATCATCTTCCCATATAGAAATATAAGTAGTTTAATCTTATTGAGTCCATTATAGTTTCTCTTTCATATTTACCTTTTTATGCTTCTCTTGAGTCTTGTGTTTGAAAGTCAAATTTTCTGTTCACCTCTGGTCTTTTAATCAAGAATGCTTGAAAGTCCTCTATTTCATTAAGTATCCAATTTTCCCCTTGTATTATCATCAGTGATTATACTCAATTCTTTTGCCTTCTGAAATTCTAAGCCCCTCATTCCTTTAACATGATGGCTGCTAAATCTTATGTGATCGTGACTGTAGTTTCACAATATTTGAATAGTTGTATTTTTTTTCTGGCTACTTGAAATATGTTTTTCTTTGACTGGGGAGCTTGGAATATTCCCAAGAGTTTTGAGATCTCTTTGAGGTGATGATTGGTGGATTCTTTAAATTTCTCTTTTATCTTTTTGTTCTAGGATTTTGGGGCAGTTTTCCTTTATAATTTTTGAAATATATGTCAAGGCTTTTTCTTTGATCATGGCTTTCAGGGAGTCCAATAATTCTTAAGTTATTTCTCCTTGCTGTATTTTCTAAGTCATTTGTTTTTCTAATGAGGTATTTCACATTTTCTTCTATTTTTCATTCTTTTTCCTTTTTTTGTTTCTTGTTGTCTCATGGAGTTATTATCTTTTATTTGCCCAATTCTAAGTTTTAAGGAATTAATTTATTTAATCTTTAAAATTTTTAAAATCTTTTAATCTTTTTCCATTTAGTCAATTCTGTTTTTTTTTTTTTTGAAAATGATTCAATATTTTTAATAATTCCAAGTTAGGCTCCCTGGTGCAAAGATCCATTTTTCTTTTTCAACACAAATATTCTCATGGTAGTTATATATTGTTAAGAATCTTGAAATGAGTCAATCAACAAATATTTATCAAACATCTACTATATGCAGGACACATGGGGGAATACAAATACAGTGAATGAAATAACCCCTTCTCACAGTACAGACACCAAGTACGTTTCCATATCTACATAGACATGTAGAATAAATATAAAGAGAAGAAATACAAAATGATAAAATTCAGGGTGACTTGAGAGAGAGGATACTAGCAGTTATGTGTGGGGAGGGGGGTTGGCAGGGGGGAAGTGGCTTTGTGTAAAAGGTAGTGCTTAAGTTGAAGTTTGCAGTAATAGAAGGATTCAGTGAGGTAAAGGTGAGAATGGAATGCCTAATGGGATCTGGGTGGCATAGTGCATAGAGTACTGGCATAGAGTACTGGACCTGGAGTCAGGAACACCTGCATTCAAGTCTGCCTTCAGACACTTCTTAGCTGTGTGACTCTGGGCAAGTCACTTAAGCGCTTGTGTGCCTCAGTTTCTTCATCTATAAAATAATAATATTAGTAGGACCTAACACCAAGAATTATTGTGGGGACCCAGTGAGATTATATTTATTTTATTTGAAACACATTATAATGTAGTTTGCTTTTTTTTACATTAATTTTATCTATTTTTAGTGTTCTACAATCACTACCATAAAACTTAGATTTTTCCCCCCTACCTACCCCCACTACCACCCTCCGTCTCTGAAACAGCATACAATTCTTTATAGAATCTACACATACATTCCTATTGAATACATTTTCACTATAGTCATGCTGTGTAGAAGAACTAAAATAAATGGGAGAAATCACATAACAAACGAAAACATTAAACACACAAAAAAATGATCTACTACATTCTGCAATTGAATTCCATAGTTCTTCCTCTGGATGTGGAAAGTATTTTGCCTTAGAAGATCATTGGGAATTTTTTTTTAAGTCCTTGCATTGCTATGGAGATCCAAGTCTACCAGAAAAAATTCTCGCACACTGTGGTCGTTGCTGTGCATAAAGTTCTCCTGATTCTACTCCTTTTGCTCAGCATCAGATCATATAAGTCCTTCCAGGCCTCTCTGATGTCTTCCTGTTCATCATTTCTTATAGCACAATAGTATTCCATTACATTCATATACCATAATTTATTCAGCCATTCCCCAATTGATGGGCATCCCCTTGATTTCCAGTTTTTGGCCACTACAAAGAGTGCTGCTATAAATATTTTTGTACATTTTTATAACCTCTTAGGGATGCAGTCCTAGAAGCAATATTGCTGGGTCAAAGGATATGCATATTTTTGTAGCCCTCTGGGCATACTTCAAAAGTGCTCTCCAGAATGGTTGGATGAGCTCACAGCTCCACCAACAATGAATTAGTGTTCCAACTAGTTCTGTTTTTTAAGGTGTTATATTCTTCTTTATTTTTTGTGGCCCTTTTCATAATTTTTTTTCCTTCACTCTTATATCTTTTCCAAATTTTTCTTCTACCTCTCTACATTATCTTCTGAGTTTATGTTTTGATCTTCCTTATCCCCATAGTAGATTTTCATGGCCAATTTTACTCACTTTCCCTCCCTGTTTCTTGATTTTGAACTTTATGTTAAAGTACCTGGTGTAGATGGGGGAGGACCTCTATCCCAGGCTTCAGATTTTTTTCTCATTTCTCTTTTTGGAAGTAGTTCTGGGGGTTTAGAAGTTTTCAGTGTTTTCAAGGTGGTGTGATCTGTTGAGGGGTGTCTGCTTTTCTGGTCCTTACTCAGAAAAGGTCCATGCTCCCTCTGGATTGCAATCGATATTCCTCCTCAGGATCCCCTTTTTCTTGGTACCAGAAATTATACTGTTCCTCAGTGCCCCTGTTCCATCTGCAAGCAGTGAACCTTTCTCCTCTTGAACTGTGATACAGAAGTGGGTGTAGTACAGTAATGGAGATGCCAAATAGCATCTAGTCCCATGTCCATTGCTAGCACAGGGGTCCCCCATAATCTCTTTATGATCAGTTGTCAGAACCCTTTCCTGTCACTGACTTGAGAGTTCCTGAAGCTGCTGCTGCTTATGTTATCACAGCTTAGTCCCATCACTGATTTTTCATCCACATGGGCTCTGAATCAGCCTCTACCCCCATGTCACAAAACCCTTTCACCTCCTAAGTTGTCTTGAGTTGGAAATTCTTCCACCCCAAGGTCTCACCCTGACCTTTTGTTGACTCTGCCATTCCAGAATTGGATTTGAGGCATTGTTTTAAAGTTGTTTAGAGAAGAATGTTAGAAGAGCTCACCTGAGTTCTTCCTGTACTCTACCATCTTGATTTCCTCCTGCCCCTTAATCTTAATCAGTTTTAGGAAAATGTTTACTTATAAAATTGTCCATCATGATTATGGTGGGTTTAATAAAACTGAGATGTAGTATTCATGTGCAACAAAACTGATACACTTTTATTTTCAAAATTTATATGCAGTGATTTTTAAAATTAACCAGTAGGCTTAATTACTATGATTAATGAGATATAAAATTATTTTAGAAATCATCTTTATAATGTAACATGTTGCTGTTTTCAATTGAACTGACTTGGCTTAGTTTTATAAAATTGTCTGTTAACAAGTTCAAATGCTACCTGCTTCATGAACTATGTTAGCTATGTTAAACTTCTGAAAAGCACTTTGTAGGTTATGGTATTTTGCATCACATAGTCTTCGCGGGACTAGAGTGGTTAATAATTTAATGGTACCAACAAAAAACTGAATATTAAGGTCATCTCTTGGTGACGAAATTATTCCAGTCTTGATGAGTAATTCAACAAAGATTTATTATGTACTTACTAAGTAAAAGGCATTAGGCTACATGTTAGGAATGAAAATAAGGTAATGTAGTCCTTGCCTTCAGAGACCTTAAAAGACTATGAATTCTATATGTTTTCTTCCTTCCATCAACACTCTATTTAGAATCTAATTTTTTCCCTTTTCCAGTACCCTGGAATTAAGTTCCTCAATTAATTTTTTGGTAAATGCTTGAGATATCATATGTTGGAAAGAAAACTCAATTTGGTATCAGAAGACATGAATTAAGGTCTCAGGAGAATGTAAGCTTCTTACAATCAGGAACTATTTCATTTTTGATTTTGTATTTCTGGTGCTTAGCATAATTCCTGTTATGTTATAGACATAATAATGAATTATTAATTATATATTATAATATATATTATTAATATATTATTGTGCCCAACATATTAATAATGTATGGTAGTTATATTAATTATTAACTAATGAATCCCAGAACTGTCCCTTGCTGTTTTTATGTTAGGCACAACTCAAATTTCAATAGTGCCTTTAATTGTGACCTGAGAATTCTGATTCTTAGAGAGAGGAGAAGTAAATTCTCTAAGGTTAATTAACTAGGAAGTGAGAAAACTGAGATTTGAATGTAGGGCTTTTGGCTTTAGTGCCAGGCCCATTCTATATAGTGCATTTGCCTTTATCCCTGGGATCCTGTTAACACAGATGTAAAATGAAGGAATTTGGACTAGATCTCCAAGGTTCCTTCTGGTTCTTAAAATGCTAGGACCAGGCACCTGAAACTTGATGCTTATTCCATCTAGAATAATGTCCTTGTCTAGAATAGCTGACATGTAATAGTTTATAAAACACATTGCGTATATTTTCTCATTTTGATAATACACAAATAGAAGCCCGTCTAGTTTCTTGTGTTGGGATGGAGGTGGGGGAAGAAGCGAAGAGAGATATTTTTAAATGAATCACAGTTAAAAAGATTTTTTTTTGGACCAGATCTTTGATTTTATTACTATAGAAAGCTCCTGTTGAGGAAACTCCCTCTATCAATGCAGATGAGTAAATTTATAATCCTATAGTGTTGTTTGAGTGACTTGATCATTAGCCCAGTTTGCGTCAATGGGCAACTTAAAAGCAGGTCTTAGGAGTCTAGCTCTCTATTCACTATATCATACTGCCTCTGTCATCAATTGGGATCTGACAATTTTGATAATTTAACATAATATTTAAAAAACATAATAGCCTTTACAGTTTTCAAAAACACTTTGTGTATGCTATCTCATTGGTTCTCACTACAGTCATGTGCTATTATTATCCCCATTTTCCAGATGAGGAAAATGAGGCTAGGAGAGGTTAAGTGACTTGCATAGGCCACACCTGACTATCCACTGTGCTTCATAGATACCACTATGTACATGAAAGTACATTCTAAAGCTTTTGTTTTGTTAATACTCATGCTTTTATATGTTGTTTCCTAATATTCACTCACAACAAGAACAAAAAACCACCAATATATACAATAACTTTGACAGCTTATGCAATGTTCTTTACCTGCAGTTCCCCACTTCTAAGAAGGGAGGGAGGTGTATTTTTTTTTTAATTTCTTCCAGCTACATAGTATAGTGGTTAGAGCCCTCAGCTTGGTGTCAGAAAAACCTGAGTTCAAATGTGACCTCTGTGTGATCCTGAGCAAGTCACTCTTAATTACCTTAGTTTTCTCATCTACAAAATGGGGATAATACCTCACAGGATTTGAGGATCGAATGAAATGATATTTTTAAAATGTTTAGCACAGTGCCTGTCACAGAGTAGATGCTTGATAATACCAACCTTCCTACCTTGTTCCCTCCTTCCCTTCTTTCCTTGTTCCCTCCTTCCCTTCCTTGCTGCTTTGTTCCCTCCTTCCCTTCCCACCTTGTTCCCTCCTTCCCTTCCTTCCTCAGGCTAAATTTATTATGATTATACAGTGTTCAACTTTGTTTTAGTGTTCTTTTTGTTTATATGTTATTTTTGTGTGTATACCTTCTCTGATTTTTCTTACTTCACCCTGTATCAATTCAAACAAATCTTTTCATATTTTTCTGAATATATTGTGTTCATCATTTCTTAAATCTCAATATTCTAGTATATTCATTTTTTATAACTTATTCCTCCTGCCCTAAAAGTTTCTTATTTTTATTGATATATTTTTTAATATCATATTCATTTTCAAGTAAATCCCATCTCCTTGCCATTCTTAGTAACAAAGATTATAAAAAGGACACATTAACTGTTGAACAGCATTCCATATCAGTAGTGCCCTACTGCTTCAATGAAGTGAGGGAGGTGAAATTTCTTAACTATTCTCTGAGACCAAGTGTAGTCATTATAATTAGCATTTGGTTTTCTTTTTTTTAATTCTTAATATTTACATTGTTGTATAGATGTATATTGTTTTCCTGGACCTGATTATTTCACTTTGTTATTAGCTCATGTAAATTATCCCATGCTTCTCTAAGTTTTTCCCATTATTTCTTAAGGTGTAGTAATATTCTTCCACATTCATGTATCACAATCCATTTCTCAATTGTTAGACACCTTTCTAGCGTTTTGCAACTACAAAAATGGCTGTTATAAATATTTGTCAATATGTGATAATTTTTTTTCTTTGACCCTCTTGGGTTAAAGCAGTGGGATCTCTAGGTCAAAGAGTTATGGACATTTTAGTCATCTTTTTGTGTGTGTGGCTAATTCATCATGATTTCAAATAGGCACTTTGGTATGCTTTGGGGATATGAAGATGAAAATGAAACAGACTTCTAACCTCAAGGAGGTTACATTTCCCTTGGGGGAGGAGGTAGGTGTGATGTTGCAAATTAAGGTTAACTGAGGCAATAAAGTTCTGAGCAAGTTCATTTTATTGGTGAGACAAGAAGTCAAGAGCAAAGTGGGTATTGGACTCCTTAGCAAGCCAAGACCAGAAGGTGGGTCTTACTAGCCTTCATATAGTTTTTGGAAATACAAGAAAACAAAGAACTGGAAGCATCATAGATGGAAAACAATTTGATTGGTTACAAAGTCTGAAGTATCATAGGTGGCAAAAACAATATGCCTGATAGGACATTTGGTGCTAGTAACAATCCCTTTTTCCATTCTGCTGTCAGGAAAGGTTGATTGATAGAGTCCATCTGCTTGTTAGTTGAACAGAGACAACAGACTTCTTGGCGCCCACCTGCATTCCAGAAGGCTTATTAGTAAGATAACAGATCTCCCTTAATTGTACATGAGTATGCAAGGGTATGCCCTTGATGGAGATAGCATATTTTTTTGAGTTAAGGAGATTTATAAGACATCTGAACTTTAACTCAGAGAGGTAAAACTGAACTTCTGGATTCATGAACATCTGAACTTAACTCAGAGAGAAAGAAACATGGCTCAGGCAGTTACAGAATAGAATCAATTAGAGAACTGAATCAAATATAAAAATTCGATATTTGTTTTTCTCAAATTCCTGCTTTGATCCATGGGAGACGTCTCCCATGGATCATTTATCTGTAAGCTAATTCTGTAAGATTTTTAACATAATCATAAGCATAAACACAAGCTTTTCTGGTATAAGTTTAGAATAGGCTTTAACACAGCAGCAGCTAAGGTAAAGTCTAAAAAGAATAATAAGACAGAGGGCAATAAAGGCCCATTTTTGAAGGGTGGCTGGCTAACAAGCAATTCCCTGTAGCCAAGTGAACCAAGAGAAGGAATTCTACCAGGGTCTCCTGAGGGAAGTAGTTGCATTTCTGCTATAATGTTCTAGATATTATGTAGGCTTGTCACAATCTCTACTATGTAATTACATTACATTACATACATGTAATGTAAGAACATCAAGATTAATTATCATTGCAGAAGGAAGTCTTACATGTCAACAAGGTAACCAAGAAAATTCAGGAAACACAGATACTATGAAACAAAAAGCCAAAATAATACGGTAAAGATCATCAATAATAACTAACAGCAAGTCGTCTTATAACCTGGCAACTCACTTTCAATGTCTATTTTTATTTTTTAAAAGTAATTTATTTTTAGTGTTCAACATTCAATTCCACAAACTTTTGAGTTTTAAATTTTCTCTGCCTTCTCTCCTCCATCACCAAGATGGCATGCAATCTGATACAGGCTCTACATATATATTCATATTAAACATTTTCACATTAGTCATGTTGTAAAGAATTATAACCAATGGGATGAAACACAAGAAAGAAGAAACCAAATTAAAAAAAAAAAGAGCTTGCAAATAGGATGCTTTGATCTGCATTCAGGCTCTGTAATTCTTTCTCTGGTTTGGATAGCATTTTCCATCATGAGACGTTTGGATTTGTCTTAGAACCTTGCATTGCTGAGAAGGGCCATGTTTATCAAAGTTAGTCATCACACTGTGTGGCTATAACTGTATGCAGCGTTCTCTTGGTTCTCTCATCTTACTCAGCATCAGTTCATATAAGTCTTTCCAGGTTTTTCTGAAGTCTGCCTGTTCATCATTTCTTATAACATAATAGTATTCTATTACATTCACATACCAAACTTGTTCAGTTATTCCCCAATTGATGGCCATCCCCTCAATTTCCAATTCTTTGCCACCACAAACAGAACTGCAATAAATATTTTTGTACATGTGGATCCTTTTCCCATTTTTATGATCTCTTTGGGATATAGTCCTAGAAGTGGTATTGCTGGGTCAAAGAGTATGCACATTTTCATAGCCCTTTGGGCATAGTTCCAAATTGCTCTCCATAATGGTTGGATCAGTTCACAACTCTACCAGCAGTCCATTAGTGTTCCAATTTTCTCACATCTTTTCCAGCATTTATAATTTTCCTGTTTTGTCATGTTACCCAATCTGATAGGTATGATGTAGTACCTAAGAATTGTTTCAATTTGCGTTTCTCTAATCAATAGTGATTTAGAACATTTTTTCACATGACTATAGATAGCTTTAATTTCTTCCTCTGAAAACTGCCATTTTACTACGATTGTCAAATTTATTGGTATACAATTGGGCAAAAGAGTTCCTAATTATTGTTTTAATTTCCTCTTCACTGTTGGTGAATCCACCATTTTCATTTTTGATACTGATAATTTGGTTTTCTTTTTGTAAAAAATCAAATTAACCAAAGGTTTATCTATTTATTTTTTTCCCCTAAAACCAACTCTTACTTTTATTTATTAGTTCAATAGTTTTCTTAACTTCATTTTTCTTAATCTCTCCTTTGGTTTTTTTTTTTAGCATTTCTAATTTGGTATTTAATTGAAGATTTTTAATTTTTCCTTTTCTAGTTTTTTTATTTGCATTCTCAATTCATTCATCTCCTCTTTCTCTGTTTTATTCATGTAAGCATTTAGAGGTAAAAAACTTCCACCAAGAAGTGCTTTTGCTGCGTCTCATAAGTTTTGGTATGTTGTCTCATGATTATCATTCTCTTGAAGTTATTGATGTTTCTATGATTTCTTGTTTGACCCACTCATTCTTTAGGATTAGATCATTATTTGGTTTCCAATTAATTTTTAGTCTATCTTTCCATGGCTCTTTGTTACATACAATTTTAATTGCATCATGATCTAGAAATGATGCATTTAGTAAATTTTTGTGTAAGTGCTATGTACCACTGAGAAAAACTTATATTCCTTTCCATTCCCATTCAGTTTTCTCCAGAGGTCTACCATTCTTCTGGTTTTGTTTTGTAATTTCTTGATTTCTCATGCAGTCGTTAGCTTCCATTTGCCCCATTCTAATTTTTAAAGAACTATTTTCTTCAGTGAGCTTTTTTGGACCTCTTTTTCCATTTGGCTCATTCTACTTTTCAAGACACTCTTCTATTCATTGGCTTTTTGGACCTCTTTTGCCATTTGTGTTAGTCTAATTTTAAAGGTGTTCTTTTCTTCAGCATTTTTGTGGGTTTCCTTTAGCAAGCTGTTGACTCGTTTTTCATGATTTTCTTGCATCACACTCATTTCTCTTCCCAATTTTTCCTCTACTTTTCTTACTTGATCTTCAAAAATCCTTTTTGAGCTCTTCCATGGCCTGAGACAAATTTCTTTGGATGTGGGAGCTTTGACTTTGTTGACTTCTTCTGGCTGTATATTTTGGTCTCCCTCATCATCAATGACATAAAAAAATATCTTTTCACTGAGAAGGTAAGAATCTGTAGTCTGTTTGTTTTTCCCCCATTTGCTCATTTCCCCAACCAATTACTTGACTTTTGAGCTTTGTTAAGTGGAGGGCTCCAGAAGCAGCCACTGCATTAGCAGTGACTGCAGCTGCCCTGGGACTAAGGTTGGGCTTAGAGCAAGACCACACTCCTCTCTTAGCCAGGTGAGATATGCTTCCCACTAACTTTTGAAGTTGTCTTTAGTGTTTGTGGGTTGAGAAGTATGGAATCCACAGCAGCTGTCAGCGATTCAGTCCCCTAAGGTCTGCTTCCACTCAGTCTGTGCCAGTGTGGCCCACACTGAACTCTGCTTGACTTCCAGCTTAGTGCGATAGATCTTTCTCGTTGACTTTCCAGATTGTCTTGGGCTGGAAATTTGCTTCAGTCTGTCATTTGTAGCTTCTGCTGCACTAAAATTTGTTTAGAGTCATTTTTTTACAGATTTTTTGAGGGAACTTTGGGGAGAGCTACAGTGGGTACCTGCTTCTACTCTGCCATCTTCACTCTGCCCCCTTCAGAAGTCTACCATATCTAACTTTTCTAAAATTCTTTTCACCTCTTTAACTTCTTGTTTACTTTCTGGTTATATTTATCTATGAGAGGGGGAGGTTGAGGTCCCCCACTAATATAGTTTTGCTGTCTATTTCTTCCTGTAACTCCCTTAACTTCTCTAAGAATTTGGATGCTGTACCACTTGGTGCATATATGTTTAGCACTGATATTTCTTCATTGTGTATGGTACCTTTTAGCAGGATGAAGTATCCTTATCTCTTTCAATTAGATCTATTTTTGCTTTTGCTTTGTCTGTGATCAGAATTGTTTCCTCTGCTTTTTCTTTTTTTACTTCAGCTGAAGCATAATATATTCTACTCCAGCCTTTTACCTTTACTCCATGGGTATTTCTCTGCTTCAAATATGTTTCTTGTCAACAACTTATTATAGGATTATGGTTTTTAATCCATTCTGCTCTCTGCTTCCATTTTATGAGACAGTTCATCCAATTCACATTCACAGTTATGATTTCTATCTTTCTCTTCATCCTATTTCCCCCATTTATGCTTTTCTCTTTCCCTTTTCCCTTTTACTCCTCTCTAGTGTTTTGCTTCTGACTATTGCCTCCCTTAATCTGCCTTCCCTTCTATCAAACCCCCCTCCCTTTTCTTTCCTTTTTCCTTTACTACTTCCTATAGGATAAGATAGATTTCTATACCTGAATGAGTATATATGATATTCCCTCTTTGAGCCAAATCTGATGAGAGTAAGATTCTCTTTTAATTAGATCAATTTTTACTTCAACTGAAGCATAATATATCCTACTCCAGCTTTTTACCTTTACCCTGTGTGTATCCCTGTTTCAAATGTGTTTCTTGTAAATAACATATTGTAGAATTACGATTTTTAATCTATTCTCTTATCTACTTCTGTTTCATGGGAGAGTTCATCCCATTCACATTCACAGTTATGATTACTATATGTGTCTTTCTCTCCATCCTATTCCTCCCCCATTCCTTCTCCCCCCATTTTTGCATTTCTTTCTCCTTTCTCCCTTTTCCTCTTCACTAGAGTTTTGCTTTTGACCACCACCTCCCTCGATCTGTCCACCCTTCTCTCAGTCCCCTTCCTTTTCTTTCCATTTTCCCTTACTACTTCTTCCCTTCCTTCTGTCTCTGCCTCCCTTTTTCCCCCCTTTCCCCTCCAACTGCCTGTAGGGTAAGTTAGATTTCTATACCTAACTGAGTATGCTATTCCCTTCTTGGGCCAAACCCGAAGAGAGTTCAAACAATTCTCATCTCCCTCCCTTCTTTCCCTCTATTGTAATATGTCTTTGTGTCTCTTCATGTGATATAATTTACCCTTTTCTGCCTCCTCCTTTCCTCTTCTCCCATTAAAATCCCTTTTCACCACTTAATTAGGTTTTTTTTATCATCACATCAAAATCAACTTAAACCCACCCTCTCTATGTATTTCCCTTCCAGATAATATAATAAAGAGAGAGTTCTCAAGAGTTATAAGTTTCATCTTCCCATGTAGGGATGTAAACAGTTTTCCCTTAATGAATAGCATATGTTTTTCTTTTCTGTTTACCTTTTTATGCCTCTCTTGAGTCTTGTATTTGAAAATCAGATTTTTTTGTTGAGCTCTGGTCTTTTCATCAGGAAAGTCTGGAGGTCCCCTATTTTATTGAATGTCCATTTCTTCCCCTGAAAGATTATGCTCAGTTTGTTTATTTATTTATTGTTAGATTTTGACATTCATTTCCACAAAATTTTGAGTTCCAATATTTCTCTCCATCTCTCCCCTCCCCATCCCATAACACTTTGCATTCTGATTACCCCTTCCCTCATTGTACCCTCCCTTCTATCACACCCTACCCTTCCCTTATCCCTATCTTCTCTCTTTTCTTGTAGGGCAAGATAAATTTCTATACCCTCTTACCTGTATTTCTTATTTCCCAGTTATATGCAATAATAATTCTCAACATTCGTTTCTAATACTTTGAATTCCAACTTCTCTCCCTCCCTCTCTTCCTGTCCCCACTGAGAAGGCAAACAATTCAGTACAGACTGTATATGTGTCATTTTGCAAAAGACTACCATAATAGTCATGTTGTGTAAGACTTACTCTGTTGCCCTCCATCCTACGTTGTCCCCCTGACTTTTTTTCTATTCTCTTATTTGCCCTTGTCCCTTCCCAAAAGTGTTTACTTCTAGTTACTCCCTTCTCCCATTTGCCCTCCCTTCTGTCATACCCCTCACCCCACTTGTCCCCTTCTCCCCTACTTTCCTGTAGTGTAAGATAGATTTTCATACCAAATTTAGTGAGCATGTTATTCCCTCCTTAAGCCTTTCTCCTCCATTGAAAAAGATTTTTCTTATCTCTTTTATTAGTGATAGCTTGCCCCATTCCATTTCTCCCTTTCTTCTCCCACTATTTTCCTCTCTCACCCCTTAATTTAATTTTTTTTATGTATATCATCTCTTCTGATTCAACTCAATCTGTACTCTGTGTGTGTGTGTGTGTGCATGCTTGTGTGTATATAATCCCTCCACCTACCTAAATACTGAGAAAAGTCTCAAGAGTTACAAATATTATCTTTCTGTGTAGGAATGTAAACAGTTCAGCTTTAGAAAGTCCTTTATGATTTCTCTTTCTTGTTTACCTTTTAATGTTTCTGTTGATTCTTGTGTTTGAAAGTAAAATTTTCTATTCAATTCTGATCTTTTCATCATGAATGCTTGAAAATACTCTATATCATTGAATGACAATTTATTCCCTTGAAGTATTATACTCAGTTTTGCTGGGTAGGTGATTCTTGGTTTTAATCCCAGTTCCTTTGACTTCTGGAATATCATATTCCAAGCCCTTCTGTCCCTTAATGTAGAAGCTGCCCAATCCTGTGTTATCCTGATTGTATTTCCACAATACTCGAATTGTTTCTTTCTAGCTGCTTGCAATATTTTCTCCATGACCAGAGAACTCTACATTTTGCCACGATATTCCTCTTTTCGGGTCTCTTTCAGGAAGTGAATAGTGGATTCTTTCAGTATTTATTTTGCCCTCTTGTTCTAGAATATCAGGGCAGTTTTCCTTGATAATTTCATGAAAGATAATGTCTAGGCTCTTTTTTTGATCATGGCTTTCAGGTAGTCCTATAATTTTAAAATTGTCTCTGCTGTATCTATTTTCCAGGTCAGTTGTTTTTCCAATGAAATGCTTCACATTATCTTCTGTTTTTTTCAATCTTTTGGTTTTGTTTTGTAACTTCTTGGTTTATCTCATAGGCATTAGCTTCCCTGAACTCCACTCTCTCTTTTAAAGAACTATTTTGTTCAGTGAGCTTTTGAACCTTCTTTTTCATTTGAATTCTGCTTTTTAAAGCCTCCTTCTCCTCATTGACTTTTTGGACTTCTTTTTCCAATTGAGTTAGCCTATTTTAAAATGTATTATTTTCCTCAGCATTTTTTGGGTTCTCCTTTAGCAAGCTGCTGACTTGCTTTTCAAGCTCTTCTATGGCGTGAGTCCATTTCATATTCATTTTGTAGATACTGGAAGCAGAAGTCTTGACTTCCTCCGACAGTTTGTCTTGTTCTTCCTCATCTGAAAGGATGAAAGGAGACACCTGTTCAGCAAGAAATTAACCTTCTGTGGTCTTTTTCTCCCCCCTTTTTTGGGCATTTTCCCAGTCAGTTACTTGACTTCTGAATCCTTTGTCAAGAGGAGGGTCCTAGTACTCCTCTTCCCCCTAGTACCATGCTCAGGGTTGATCTTCAGATCAGCTGCTCAATTCCCCCAGGGGATTTGGGTGAGGGCGGGGCTGCCACTAATGGACTCAGGCTGCTTCTGGGGCCACTGTAGCCTCCTGCCACCAGCTTCTGCTTCTGCTGCCACCTCTGCCACCTTGGGCTAGTACTGGGGGGACCCTACTCCCCTCTTACCTAAATGGGAAAGCCCTCCCACACTGACCTTTGGAGTTTTTCTTTGGCTCTTGTGGGTTGAGGGATCTGGGACCCTCTCTGCTGGGAATTCTGCCCCAGAGGTCTGTTCAGGTCCTGTTCTTTCCAGTGATGCATGGCCAGGGCTGAGCTCTGCTCCACTCAGTGTCCCATGAGATAGACCTTTCCTGTTGGCCTTCCAGGTTACCTTTGGCTGGAAACCTCTTTCACTCTATTGTTCTGTGGCTTCTGCTGCTCTAGAATTTGTTTAGAGTCATTTTTTACAGGCATTTTGTGGGCTGTGGGGGAAGTGCTAGAGTATATGCATCTTTCTACTCCACCATCTTGGCTCCACCCCCTATGCTTAGTTTTACTGGGTAATTGATCTTTGGTTGTGATCCAAACTCCTTTGCCTTATGGAATATCATGTTCCAAGCCCTCCAGTCTTTTAATGTAGAAACTTCAGGGTCCTGTGTAATCCTGACTGTGACTCTGTGATATTTGAATTGTTTCTTTTTGATTGCTTGCAGTATTTTCCCCTTCATCTGATAATTCTGGAATTTGGCTACAATATTCCTTGGCATTTTCAATTTGGGATCTCTTTCAGGAAGTGATCAGTGGATTCTTGCAATGACCATTTTACTCCCTGGTTCTAGGACCTCAGGACAATTTTCCTTGAAAGATTCTGTGCAGGTTCTTTTTCTGATCATAGCTTTCAGGTAGACCAGTAATTCTTAAATTATCTCTGCTGGATCTATTTTCCAGGTCATTTGTTTTTCCAATGAAGTAATTTACATTTTCTTCTCCTTTTTCATTCTTTTGATTTTGTTTGATTGATTCTTGATGTCTCATAGAGTCATTAGCTTCTGCTTGCCTAATTCTAATTTTTAACAAATTATTACCACCTGGATATTGAGCATGTCTTGAAAGGCAAACATGTTTGATATGTACTGTCTTGAAATTGATTACCCAATGTTATTCATACATCCCTATCCCAGAACATTCTGCAACACTTAGAGTTAAATTGGCAACTTTTCAATGAATTCATTTCTTTTTATCAGAAGTCATCATCTTGTGGAAAAAGTATTCTGCTAATAGTTCCCTAGAAGAATCTCATCCTCCTAAGGGGGGAAGAGAGGAGCAAATAAGGGAGAAATGAACAGCTAAAAGAAAAAGCAGAAAAAGCTAGAAAAGAGCTGGAATAAAACATTTTTCATTTGGTTTTAATAGTTGTAAGAAGATTAGGTGATTATATATGCCAAATATAAAATTTGGGTTTGGAATTTTCTAATTCTTCAGTTATTTGAATTTGCCAACCTAAAAATGTACATTCTCTGATCTAGTGATATTGGTATGAATTATGAAGTCTGAGCTAGTTCGCACTACCTGACCTTATTATTGGCAAAAGAAACTTGAAGGGACAATACTAAATTTTATTAAGATTTATATTGTCAGAGATTTTAACTGTAAAGGAAATCTTTGCAAATGACCTGAACCAGAAAAGCAAATCCACTAGAATCTGCTCTGAAATCCCACTCATTGCACTGCACCTAAGAGGAGAGATCTCCAGAAGACCACAGGACTGCATCAGTTTCAAAACAAGACAACTGTATGAGATAAGATGTCTGAATTTTATGATATGATGGACTGATGAGATGGACAGTGGGAATGGGTTATTAAGAAATAAATTGTGCCATCATATTTTGGAAAACCTATTCGCCAAAGGGGACTGCTCTCAGCGACTTCTGTCAATACGTTGACCAATCTCTGTCCCTTTTCCCCTCACATTGTTAGCTACCCACTCTGATTGTGTGTAGCCTGTAGAAGACTGCCCTCTATGCATCTAGATTGTGATGAGCCACCTATGTGTAGAGCATGTCCTGAAGTGCAAGCAATTTACATTAGACATCTTCTTTGAGACACATACTGCTTTCTGTATAAAATCTGCGATTAAGTACTTAGCATATTTATGCAGGAGGCTTCTAGGTGGTGCAGTGAATAAAGTCCTGGACCTGTTGTCAGGAAGATCTGAGTTTAAATCCTACTTCAAACAGTTACTAGCTGTGTGACCTGTGCTAGGTGAGTCATAACCTCTGTTTGCTTTAATTGACTGGAGAAGGAAATGGCAAACTACTCCAGAATCTTTGCAAAGAAAACTCCATGGATAGCATTAATGTGCAAGATGGATGGAAGGGAAGGGAAAATTATCACATATAATTAGAGTACAAAGGTATAAACAAAGAGAAGATGGTAGGAGAAGGAGTTCACACTTCAATTTCACTCTCATTTGATCTAGTTAATGCAAGAAAAAATACATACATACATACAGTTGGGAGAACACATTTTTTTATTCAACAGGAAACTAGGAGGAAAAGGGGAAAAAGGGGAAAGAGATTGGTTTGTTGTCCTTCAGGGAGAATAGATTAAGGAAGGGATTAGTCCAAAGCAAAACAAACTCTAAGGATGTACTGCTGGGGATGGAAACTCAATTCCAGGTGGACAGTCTCGGGCGGGTAAAGGTGGGAACTTCTAAATCTTAGAGTTCTCACGAGGCCCCCCCAGGAAACGACTGGGAATCGAGGTGAACCGAGCTATCTTGTGTATTTCCGCCTCTTCCCGTGAGAAACGTGATGGGAGAGAGCTCTCCCCGCCCTCGAGATTGTCCCGGATCTGGGCACACTATTGTTATCTAACAGCACGGTATTCAGATGCAAACTATGCTGCTGGAGAGTTTAAGTAGGATCAGGAAAGCCTGAAAGTTCTCTTGGGCGGAGGGGCGCGGAGCGGACAGGACAACAAGGCTCCGCTTTTCCTCTCTCCTCTCTCCCCTCCCCCTCTCTCCCCACTTACACTTCTACTTCCAATCTCTTATTGTAAGATCTTTGCCTCCTTGGGAGATTCTTCGCTCCCTCCTAAGGAAGAATTCCCCTGCACTTGTAACTAGACCCTGAAATAAAGCTCAACCCTTGTTCGACTCTGGAACGTCCTTTCTCTCATACGAGCATCCGGTTTGGCCAACCGAAGACCTCCGATAGAGGTAAGGGAAGACTCGGGTAGCCCTCAGGCCTCTAGGCTTGGCAATGTACAAAATATTTATATCTCTTTTGAATTGGAAAAGAGTGGGAATCTGAGGGGTTGCTCATAAATTGGGGGATATATAAACAAGTTAGGGTATATAAATGTGACAGAATACTATTGTGTTATAAGAAATGAAGAAGGGAACAAACATAATAAACCTTGTATTTGACAAGTATAAAGACTTAATATTTGGGGATAATAATTCATTATTTGGCAAAAATTGTTCAGAAAATTGGAAAGCAGTATGGCAGAAACTCAGCATAGACCAATGTACCACTGATGCAATACCCACAGCAGCTGCTATGAATATGCATACATATTTCTGCGGTAGATTCACAAACTATAATAAACTCTCTTCCTGAAGGGTAAAATCAAAATCTTTATTTAGAACAGCACTATTGGGATACCAACACATAAGATTTAGCAAGGAACTCGCCAATCCAAAAAGCGCCAGCATCTTAAGCATTCTTTCTGTTATGCCTCCCCACAAACAAGTTCTCCTGGGCAAAATTCCTCCCTCTGACTGCTCATGCTCATTTCTCTCTCCACAACATCCTATTTCAGTTAAAATTCCATTGGCAAGCTCCTTCCACAATGAGCTCCATGTGACTCAGACTATATCATAGCTGTGAGCTGAGCCACAGCTCAAAGCAGGTCACATAGGCCTATTAATGGATGGGGAAGATCTTCCTATTCCATCAACATTACAACCGATATCTTACACTATTTACCAAGATTAGTTCAGAATGGATACATGATCTAGATGTAATGAGAGATGTTCCAAAAAGTAGAAAATGGAGCACATTACTTATCAAACTTATCAGAACAATTTATAAATTAATAAGGAATAGAGATCAAAATTATGTGAAAATGGATAATTTTAATTACATTGCATTAAATTAAAAAAGATTTTGTACAAATAAAACAAATGTAGCCAAAGTCGGAAGGAAAGCAGACAAGGGGCGGGGGGAGGATAAAGGTCTCAAATATATAAAGAACTTTGTCAAATCTATAATAATACAAGTCATTCCCTAATTGATAAATGGTCAAAGAGTATGAATAGTCAGTTCTCCAATGAAGAAATCAAAATAATTTAGTCATATGAAAAAATGCTCTAAATGATTATTGAAGAAATGCAAAGTAAAAACAACCTTGAGATATTATTTTACACCTACCAGATTGGCTAAAATGATTGAAGGAGAAAGTGACAAATGTTGGAGGAGTGTGGAAAAACTGGAACACATTCATTGTTGGTGGAATTGTGAACTGATCCAACCTGTTTTGCAGAACAATCTGGAATTATGCCGAGTAATTGATTAAATTGCATATATCCTTTGACTTAGCAATACCATTACAAGGTCTATTTCCAAAGTTGACTAAAAAAAAAGAAAAGAAAATATATGCTCTAAAATATTTATAGCAGTTCTCTTTGTGGGGGCAAAGCATTAGCAATTGCAGGAATGCCCATTAATTGGGGAATGACTGTACAAGCTGTGGTATATGATTGTGAGGGAATACTACTATGTGAGCAAATAAATCATTTTGACTATTATAAATATCCTGATTAACTATAAAGGATATATGTGGAAAGATACTATCTACATATAGAGAAAGGAATGACAAATAGAAGTTTGCATAGACTGATTTTACATACACATACATATACATATATACATACATACATACATATATATACTTGTGTCTAATGGTAGCCATCTCTAGGGCAGGGGTGAGGGAAGGAAGGGGAAAAAAAGAAACTGATATGATAATTTTATTATGTATTTAAAAGGAATAGCAAGTCATACAAAATAGACTTGTAGTTTCATGGGCAATTATTTTTTTGTTGTATTGTGTTATGTAAATGCTTTTTTTGTTCTATAAATTAAAATAACTTTTAAAAGAAAATTTAAAGGAATTGATTTGCTTCTTTGGGTGGTTCAAAGAAATGAATAAACAGTAATGTAGGCTAGGAGTGTCACCATGGTTTTTTTTTTAATATAAGCTAACTAAAAACAACAGACCATTTTGTAAAATGAAGCTTATCACTAGTAATTACAACTCAAAAATTAATTGGGTTGAAAATTTTGTATGAAGAATCTAATCAGTCCTTGTATGTAGAAAGGGGATAATAATAATACAACATAAGTTAGCAAATTATGTTGAGAATTGTAGTGTTTAGAAATTCCGATAACAATTGAAAAATCAAAAATGAAACATTTTAAAGTACCACAGAAGGCAGAACTCTAAAACTTTTCAAATTAAGCATTAACCCCTCCCTCTCCTGAAAATTACTAGTGTCTACAGAGGGAGAATAATATTATTTTATAAATGAAGTCCTGAACTCAATTTTTAAAGATTTTATAATTAGAACATGGCCAAGGCCTGTATATCCCATTAGAGTGATTTGCATTTGACATAAATAGTTGTCAGATCTTGTTGCTTTCTCAGCATTTTCTATGGCAGCTAAATCCACCCTTTGGAAGATGAGATACTTTAGGGATCTAATCCTAAACATTAATACATAGCTATCAGCACTCTAAGTAGATGACTTTCATTCCTGGGTTCACTGGCTACACAAATGAACTTTTATAAAAGGTGTTTACTTAACTTCAATTGCAACAAATAACAAAAGATAGGATGTAAATGTCTGACTTCATGATGGGAAGGATATCCTTTTGAAATTGGCTAGAAGTCAGAGTAAATTGCAGCTCTGAGTTTTTGACCAGTCTGAATTCTAATTCTAAATTGGTTTAGATATGTGTCCACTTTATCTTGTCAAATGTCTTGTCTGTGTTTATGAAATGTTTTATGTTTTGTGATGAGAGATTTAAAATTCAGCCAGAAAAACCTTTAAGGAACTGTTGAGATCTATGGGAAAAGCAGGGAAAAACTCTCCAGAGGTGAAAGGAGGAGTTAATTAGCAAAATAAAACATCTGAGCAGGCAGCCTAGGATGAAAGACTGAGAGTTTTGAACTCAGGCTTAATTAGGTCTCAAAGCTAAAGTTTGTACTTTATGTTTAAATTAAATCAATGTATCTGATATCAGGCAATGTGTTTAAAATGGCAAAATAAGGGGTTTTTCTATCTGTAAAAAGTGATCACTTTAGAATAAAAGCTCTTTGCAGATGGTGGGGGGAGAAATGCAGCTCTCTCAGGGTATGACTTTTTAGGCATTTTAAGTCCCTCTAGTTTCTAAGGTGCAGAAAAGAAGGATGATATTGGGGTATTATTTTTAAAAATTTATTTGAAATGTAAAGGAAAAATGGAAGCAGTTTGAGTTTGAAAGATTAGGGAAGAGAAGCAAAAGCTTGAGTGAAAATATATAGAAGGTAGAAAAGAAACGGTTTGGATGAGGGTGGGCAACAGCAAACTCATGTGCTCTCAACCACTCCCGCCCCCATCTTTTTTCAGATGATGTGGGCATGTTGAAAGAGTGTAAGGAAGTTTTGATTTTGTTTTTAGTATCAGAAGCTGAAAATAAAATTTGTAGCCTGATTGGAAAACCAATAGACATAGAAAATTAGAAGGAATTATGTCTATCCACCTTTCGGGATTTATCTGTGGGAAAGTCATGTTGAATTTAATATGAATATTGACTATGGTAAAGATATTGGTTCAATTAATTATTAAACTCCGAAGGTCTTTGCTTGGAGGGGAAGCTGACCACACCTTGTCAGTATTGAATCAAATTCCTTGGGTCTTTTTGTCTGGGTTGAACCCTTTAACTAATCTGATTCAAACTTTTTGTAAAAGTTTCCCAGAAGAACAGGAAACAAGGAATTGAAATGCCCAAAGCACCTCTTTATCTGAAGTGTAAAAGGAGGCAGGACTTCAACTTTTTAAGGAAGTACAAGGAAAGGTTATTCAGAGCTGGGAATATATAGCTATGTGTCTTTTTAAGGGAACAAAGGAATTTGTGGATAATATTTCCTTTTAAAAGGTCAGGAATATTGGAATTAAAAAATATATATAATTAAAATGCTTACAAATTGTTATTTCGTATTATGATTGTAAAGTGCTTGGCACAATGCTAGTCACGGAACAGATGTGAACTGTTTAAATAACTTTATATGGATTTTCTTAGATGTGGATGCTTATGCTGATGGTGATAAGATGAATAATTTTCTGTGTAAAGCAATTTGGAAACATTCTAAAAAATTAAGGTCATAGATTGGTAGCTAATTTTGGTTTCAAGTTTAAATAATTGATAATTGTTCATGGTATTGTTATATTTCTAATATTTTTTATTGTGTAATTAGGTAAGCAATTATATCATCTGTGTTAGAAAAGCAATGTCTCTTATGGTCTAAATGTTGTTAGATTAAGAATTGTACTGTTAGAGAAAAATGATGAATGTGTTAAGAAGCTGTTAAGTCATTCTATTTGACTATGTAAGAAATCATAAACTTCCAAGTTTTGTCTTTATTCAAAAGAAAGCTTCAGTTAATATTGTTTTTGCTATAAATCAAGTATTTACAAAGTATGTTTGTGAAAGAAAACTTGGTATTTATGCAAAGACCTTGTTTAAGATCTCCTCTTATAATTTTTGTCAATTATGTGCAAGACGTTTTGTGATCAGAGAATTTAGGAATTTTGTGGTATTTAGTAATAATATCAGGATAAATTGTAAGCTGTTTTTAAGAAAGGGAAAATTTTTTATGAAGAAATGTTTTGCAAAATCTTTTGTTTGATTCTTAAGAAGGTCTACTAAATTTCTATTTGCAAGCTAATTTGTTGTAGTAATTTGATATTGATGAGAAATTATCTGAATTCCTGAATTCCTTGATATTTGAGGATTTATGCTTATATAAAGGCTTTGTGGAGGTTGGAGATGGATGACAGGATAGGAGACACAAAATAGGGGAGACCAGGAATTTTATGGTCCAGGATAAGGGGGAACAGCTAAGTGAGGGCCCCACAGGTAATGACCCTGGACCCCTGAGGCTAGAAAGCCTGGAGGCATTACCCAAGTGGCTCAAAGTTCAAAATCAGACAGCTTCAAGACTTGAGTAAGCCTGCTCTCTTAAAGTTGTAGTCTTAGCATGTTAATCATGAGATGCTGCAACTTTATTGGTAATAGATTTGTTTCAAGTTTCAAATTGGTAAATTTTCATATATGGAGTTCCTAAACAAGGAACTTGGTTGGCTGAAAATTTGCAAATATATAGAAATGATCTTTAGTGATTGGCTTTTAGGAGCATAATGCAAGTATTTGAAATCTTCCTGTTTTCAATCAAACAGCTGGGTAAATTGGCACTCTTATATAGTCATATGAAAGAAAAGGGAAAAGTAATAAAGGTTATGCCTGTATGGAATAAGGTCCTTAAAATGTTTCAAAATGATGTAATAATAATTGAGTATTGATACAACTGACTGAAGGACCTAGCTGTTATCTTATTAATTACTGAAACTAAGTCAGAAACATTTTCAGTTTGGGGAAAAGAATTTTAGTGCAATTTTCTTAGGGGAAAGTAACATATGGAATACTTCTGCACTGATGGAAAAGTTAACATCATTCAAAGTTTGTTACTATTGTGAAGTTGTGGTACCCAAAGACCTAGAAGATTTTATGGGGAGAAATGGGAAATTTGATTTTATGTTGTTATTTAATCAGGAACTAGAACAAGCGTAAAAATGCATGCAAGTTACTTAAGGCTCACTTTAAAGATGTTTCCTAACCAATGTGAGATTATAGTCATACCTGAAACTGATTATTGAAACTTGCTATTCAAGACTTTATGGGACTGTTAACTTATGAGTTTGACTCCAGGTATGATTATAAAGAAATGCTGTTTACTCACTGATCCGTGATGCCAGCAGCCTGTGAGGTTTGGACTGCAGAAAGTAATCTCTTGGGAAGGTTAGGAGAACAATTGTTCCGCATGAGCTGAGGTAAGATTCTTCTGACTCAATTTCCCCACTATGACACCTCGCAGACTTTAAGCCTGGATCAATGCAGTTAGCAATATATATAACTTCTGCCTGGAACTGACATGAAATCAGGGAAATGATGTTCCCTTGCTTTAGTTAGGTCCTTACTCTTTTTATGGCAAATTTCTCTAATCAAAAATTTTGTAAGCACAATGAGAAATCTATTACATAATAGCTTGGTACTGAAGCACCTGAAGTTACTATAGTAAGATGTAAGTATAAGATTGAGCTATTTGGCTTAGGATTTTAGCCCAAACAACAACTAACTATTTAGTCTTGACATCTATTACTAGTCCTGTATTCCTGTATAAATTGGAGTCCTTTAATTCTTTGTAATAGTATGCAGATAATTAGGTAAAGGGTTGTGAAAATATTATTACAATTAGTTAATGTTAAAAGAATAATAGCTTGTTTATTTTGCAAATGCCTTAAAAGAAGTATAACATGAACAGAAGTTGGAATCATTTTATGATTTGATATGTACTGTGTTAAAATTGATTATTCAATGTATTTATGTATGTACTGGTGCCTGTTATTAATTCCTTAGGAGAATCTCTTCCTCTTGGTGGGGGAATGAATAATGAATTAATGTAAAATATAAAAAAAAATCCTGTGTTCCAATGTGAGTTTCTTGAACATGACAATTGGCCAAGGTTCAAATTTTGGTTTTATAAGGGTATAAGGGTTGAATAGTCATTTAAAATTGTGTCAAGATCAATTTTTGTAGGAGAATGAACGCAAGAAAGTGGATTTCTACAAGAAAATGACAAGAAGGTGCTGGTTCTAATTTTTATGTTTGTTGTCATGACTAGTCATGAAAAACATAGATAGTGAAATAGTAATATAATTGAAAAACAATATTTTTCATGTGCTCTCATTTGTATTTTTGTAAAATTAGAGTATTGACAGTATCCATCTACAATTTCATTATTGTCAAAGATTTACAACCAATTTACTTTAAAACATGTTTACTTTATTATTTCCAAATTACATATAAAATCATTAACATATATTTTTGAAAATTTTGATATTCAAATTCTCTCTCCCTTCTTCTCCTCCCTCATGCCTTGAGGAAAAAAAAACAGTTATACATGTAAAGTCATGTAAAATATTTCTATATTAGCCATGTTGCCAAAGAAAACACACCAAAAAAGAAAAAGCAAAAATATGCTTAAATCTGCACTCAGAGATCATTTTTTCATAGTTAATGGATAGCATTTTTCATCATGAATCCCTTGGAATTGTTTTGACTCATTGTCTTGATCAGAGTAGCCAAGTCTGCCACATTTGTGGAACAAAGCAATATCCTTTATCTTCATTACATGAGGAGTGGGCAGCTTACCTTTTTTTCCCCGGTTCGTTCACTCTGTCTCTGTAAGTACATGGCACTTAACACACATGTTTTGCTCTGAGCCTGGATTTAAGAATTCTCACTGCCTCTTCTGTTTTAAATTTCTTTCTCGAGTATTAGTGACCCAGTATTGACCCTGAGATAGACATGTCCAGGTTTGGGGGTGACTTTATGAATTTGAGAGGTCCTAAGTGTTGGTCCATTGCAGGTAGCTGACTGGCAGTAAAGGAAGTTTCTTCATCAGAGAAGAAACTCTGACAAACAGGAACCCAAGCCCTGTCCTCACTGGACAATAGACATGGATTTTAGTACAGCAGCAAAATGAAGCAATTCCACCAACCGTTTTATTAACCTCCTGGAAGAGTATGATTGTAGTTAGAAAGTAAGTTACTGAATGCTCTTTGAAGTATTTCTATTAATATCTATGGGGCAGCTAGGTGGTGCAGTGAATAGAGCACCAGTGCAGGCATCAGGAGGACCTGAGTTTCAATCTCACCTCAGACACTTGACACTCACTTCTTGCATGACCTTGGGCAAGTCACTTAACCCCAATTGCCTCATCCTGGGTCATCTCCAGTCAGCCTGATGAGTATCTGGTCAATGGATTCAGATGGCTCTGCAGGAGAAGTGAGGCTGGTGACCTACACAGCCCTCCCTCACTCAAAACAAAGTCAAGTGCAAGTCACGTCATTATTTCTCTGATGGCATGGTCTTCTTCGGCAATGAAGGGTGAACACACATTAATATCTGTGTAACGAAGACTTAGACATGTATAGAGGGTGAGACCATGCTTGGCTAACACAAATTCCTTAAGTGGAAGAGGCTGGAGAGACTCTTTTTGGAGATTCATGTTGACATGGAATGGAATTATCTTGGAGAAACCATGGAATGTAGGTATACTTTCTGTAACTGGTTCTGTTCTGCTAAACCTAGGGGAAGGAGAAGCTTTTTCCAGTGGGTTGCATAGCCAGAACTGGGAACACCTTCAGAAAGGCCTTAGTTGGCTTCAGTCATCCTTTTTAAGTCAATCCATTTGACTGCTTGATATCATTGAATCTTGCTGACTCCTTGACTTGATGGCATCCACTGACAGACAATGCTGTAAGGGGAAAGACCTTGAGAGGTCTCCTCTTTGAGACTGAATTCTTTGCCTGTACTTTTATTTGTTCTTTTATTTTAGGTGAAGGGAGAGTGGCATCATGGCATGCTAGCATTTGGATTTTGCAGTCAATTTAGCATCCTATCCAGCAGTAGCTGAGACAAGAACTTACTCAACAGCAGCGCCATAATTGGATTGTACTTGGTGGGACTAATACTATGTAGAAGCTATGTTAATAGTGAGATCACTTTCCTCAGAGACCAAGGAAATATTTGTACTTTTGTTCTTGCTTATATATCTGTAGTAAATATCTGTAAAAGTTAACTGATGTTAAGTAGCCAAATGGAACTCTGGCACCTGTTGGGGAACACAGGGTTTGACTTGATGGTATACAACCTAACTCAAATTCAAACTCTTGAATACTCATGGTACCACTGGAACCAGGAAGGGACAGATGTAGCAGCCCAGTGATAGTAGTGTTGCATATGATTGTGTGTATTTTTGTGTTTAATATTTTCCATGAAGGAATACTTGTCCCATACCTGGTTTATGTTGTATGTAGTAATATTCCTCTCTTTGAGAAGACCCTAGTAATTTTTCCCTATTATTTCAGGATGGTGGTGCAGTGAACTAGAGAGTGTGAGAGAAGGGAACCCAAGCCTTCCCATAACAGGCTAGCCTCTGCTAAGACTGGACATAGCCTGGACTATGTGCTAGGGTCACAGTAGAAGGTGGGGGGGCAGATCTTAAGTGAAGAGGGAAAAGGTATAGTTCCCCAGACCCTTGAGCTCAGCAACAGTTCTAATTGTTAGACAGTTACAACATAACTCTCTATAATTGACGATGATATGAAAAACCAATCTTGAATCATTACTTCATTCTCTATAGAAGCAAGAGAAGGTAGAATTGTGAGCAAATGAAATAACTTTATAACAACTATAACTATATGTTTTCCTTAATTATTAAATATATGTATATAATCATTGCCATTTTCCAATGACTCTCTTCCTCACACCAGAACCCTCTCCTTTTTCAAAAAAAAATTTATTTTTAGTTCACAAGATTCAATTCCACAAACTTTTGAGTTCCAAGTTTTCTCTCCCTCCCTCCCCTCCCCCCAAGATGGCATGCAATATGATACAGGCTCTCTCTCTATACATTCACATTAAACATATTTTCACATTAGTCATGTTGCAAAGAAGAATTAGAACCAATGGAATGAACTACAAGAAAGAAGAAACAAAACAAAAAAAGAGAGAGAGAGAGCAAATAGTATGTTTCAATCTGCATTCAGTCTCCATGATTCTTTCTCTAGACATGGATAGCATTTTCCATCGAGTCTTTTGGAATTGCCTTAGAACCTTGTATTGCTGAGAAGAGCCAAATCTATCAGTTAGTCATTGCACAATGTGGCTGTAACTGTGTACAATGTTCTTCTGGTTCTGCTTCTCTCACTCAGCATCAGTTCATATGTCTTTCCATGTTTTTCTGAAGTCTACCTGTTTGTCATTTCTTACAGCACAATAATATTCCATTACATATATATACCACAGCTTGTTCAGTCATTCCCCAATTGATGGGCATCCCCTCAGTTTCCAATTCTTTGCCACCACAAAAAAAGCTGATATAAATATTTTTGTACATGTGGATGCTTTTCCCATTTTTATGATCTCTTTGGGATATAGCCCTAAAAGTGGTATTGCTGGGTCAAAGGGTATGTACATTTCTATAGCCATTTGGGCTTAGTTCTAAATTGCTCTCCAAAATGAACTCTCTTTTCTAATAAAAAAGCACAGTTAGGTAAAACAAATAAAAATCTGAGAAGGCATGCCTCAGCCTGAACCTCTTATCCATCCACTCTGTTGAGGGAAGGGTTTTTATCTTTATTCTTCAATGAAATCCTAACACTCTGTGACTCAGCTTCTACCCAAGCCTGGGGTAGTTTTGCATGTCCTGCTGCTGGAAGGACACATGATTCCTGTGAAATTCTGCTGAGCAAACACTGTTTACCTGATATATTCAGTTGATTTTAGATACTTCTTGAAGAAACACATAGAAAAATGACTTCTTGGGAGGTGGAGGCAGAGAGAAAGGGTTTGAATGATGGATACTGCTCTCTAAGCCACAGACATGTATGAGAACTGGCTCCATTATTTCCCTGAATTCTAGGGCCTAACTTGATTTATGACATACAATTCTAGTGTCAAAAAGAGGAGACTTGCCTTCCTTTTCCACGATCATTTTTTGAAGACTATGCTTAGAATAACATAAAAGAGGCATTTTTAGATTTTTAGAGTCAATTATTTCTCTTTCAGGAATGCAATTCATTAATATGCAATTCATTTGTTGAACTTTGGAACATAGTGTTACTTCTCATATTGAAGCAGTACACTAAGCAATTATAAGTAGTTACTTTGCCCAATCATATGCCAGTAAACTGAACAATTTAAGTGAAATGAAAGAATATTAACAAAAATATAAATTGCCTAGATTAGCAGAGGAGGAAATAGAATACCTAAATAGACGTATTTTAGAAAAAGAAATTGAACAGGTCGTAAATGACCTTCCTAAGAGAAAAGCATAAGTATCAGATGGATTTACAATTTTATCAAACATTTAAAGATCAACTAATTCCAATATTAAATAAATTTTTTAATATAGTCAAGAAGAGATAATAAAAGATACCCCATTTAAAATAACTCTAAGTAGTATAAAATGACTACCAAAACAAATACAGGAACTATATAAACAAAATTACAAAAATAGTCAAGAAAGAAATCCTACCAAACTCCTTTTATGAAACAAATGTGGCACTGATACCTAAATCAGGAAGAGTAGAAACAGAGAAAGAAAATTATAGACTACATTCTGTTGGGGTCCCCTAGACCATTTACGGGAACCCCTAACCCCGACCCAAGGCTCTTGTCTGGCAAGAGGCCTTGATCTCGTGAGTAATGAGATGGGGCGGGAGAGAAAGGTGGTGAAGACTCCGTTTATTTCAGCTAATTCACATGCATATATAGTCTTAATTACGTAAAACATTCCTAAGCCTTACATTGAACCTATCACCTATCACCTTTCACATTGAACCTATCACCTATCACCTTTCCTTATATGGGTGTCTTCTCCACTGGACAACCGGAGCAGGACAAAGAACTGCCACGTTGCAAACAAAGACAAGACCCTTCCTCCTGAAATCCATCTAGTTCCACCCCTACTGACAAGCCCCTAGGTTATCTAGGCAGGCTCTCAGTGTGGCGTCCTGCAATGGACAGGGGTCGGCTCTAACTCGTCCCGTTACAACATTCATTAATGAATATGGATACAGAAATCCTAAATAAAACAAAATAGCATCTAAAAGATTACAAGATTATATTACAAAGATTATATGTTATGATCAAATAAGATTTATACCAGGAATGCAGAGATGCTTTAACATAAGGAAAACTATTAACATAATTGATTACAGCAATAATGAAAGTAAAAAAAATCATATGATTATATCAATAGATGCAGAAAAAACTTTTGATAATATTTAACTCTCATTTCTATTAAAAAACACTTGGCAATATTGTTGTAAATATATTTTTCCTTAAATTTATAAAAAACCATCAGCAAGCATTATTTGTAATGAAAATAAACTAGAAGCCTTCCCAGGTGTGAAACAAGGATGCCCACTGTCACTAATATTACTCAATATTGTATTAAAAATCCTAGCAATAACAATGAAAGAAGAAAAAGAAATAGAAGGAAGCATAATAGAGAATGAGGTAATAAAACTATCTCTTTGTGCAGATGATATTATTATGTACTTGGAAAATTCCCAAAACTCAGCTAAAAAGTTAATTGAAACAAATGCCAATTTTAGGAAAGTAGCAGGCTATAAAGTAAATTGACATAAATCATCAGCATTCCTATACATCACAAACAAAACATTGCAAGAAGAGATAGTAAAAGATACCCCATTTAAAACAACTCTAGACAATATAAAATACCTGGGAATGCACCTGTCAAAACAAATCCAGGAAGTATATTAAAAATTATAAAAAATATTTTTAAAAATGACATTTTCCCCCAATTACAGGTCTGCATAATTCTTAGCATTCCTTTTTATAAGTTCCAAATTTTTCTCACCCCCTTCTTCCCTTCATTTCTTCCTAAAATGGTAGGCAATTTGATGTAGGTTATACATGTGCTATCATATAAAAAATTTCCATATGAGTCACAGTTGTGAAAAAAGAAACAGATCAAAAGAAAAAAAACCATGAAGAAGAATAAAATAAGTAAAAAGTATGCTTCAATCTGCAGCCAGAGTCCATCAATTCTTTATTTGGATGTGGATAGTATTTTCTTTCGTGAGTCCACTTGACTTGGATCATTGTGTTGCTGAGAAGGGCTGAGTCATTCATAGCTGATCATCTCACTATGTTGCTGATATTGTTTACAATGTTTTCCTGGTTCTGCTCATTTTACTTTGCATCTGACTCCCTTGGAGCCATAATCAAAAGGAGGACCTGGACAGTATCTTTCAAGAAACTATCAAAGAAAACTGCCCTCATATCCTAGAGCCAGAGGGCAAAATAGACATTGAAAGAATCCATCAACCACTTCAGGAAAGAGTTCCCAAAATAAAAACTCCAAGGAACATTATAACCAAATTTCAGAACTACAAGATCAAGGAAGAAATACCTCAAGTTGCCAGAAAGAAAGAAGTCAACTATTACTGAGCCATAATTAGGATTACACAGGACATAGCAACTGCAACATTAAAGAATCAGAGGTCATGGAACATAATATCCTGGAAAGCAAAAGTGAAATAAATATAATACTTTAAAGGAAAAAAGTAGAAACTTGCAAAAGGAGAAAAGAATTCAACAACAATAAAAAAGTTATCTCCAATATCAAGACCTAAGAGAAGTCTAAAAAAAGCAAAAAGGGAAAAGAAAACAAAGGATTCAATGGAGCTGAACTGTTTACATCCCTATATGGGAAGATGACACTTGTAATTCTTAAAAATTGTACCACTAATACTATAGCTAGAATGAATATACATAGAAGGTATGAGTATAAGGTGAATTGGAGGGAGTGACATAAAAAAAACAATTAAGGGTTGAGAAAGAGGAGCACACTGGATGCAGAAAGAAGAGAGAGATAGAACTGGGTAAACTATTTCACATCAAGAGTTGAGAAAGACCTATGACAATGAAGGGAAAGATGGGAGGGTGGGTGATGGGCATCACCAGAACCTTATTCTCATCAGTATTGACTCATATACACAATCAGTTGAATATAGAAATCTATCTTACCCAACAGGAAAGTAACAGGGGAGGAGATAAGTAAAGGAGTGGGAGGTGTGACTCATAGAAAAGAGGGAAGATCAGGGAAGGTGGTAGGCAGAAGCAAAACACCATCAAGGAGGGAAAGGGTGAAAGGAGAGAGGACAAACAGGAAGAGATATAGGATGGAGGGAAGTGCACAGTTAATAATGATAACTGTAAATGTGAATGGGATGAACTCTCTCATAAAATGGAAGCGTATAGCAGAGTGGATCATATAACAGAATCCCACAATAGGTTGTTTACAAGAAACACACCTGAAGCAGAGAGACACATACAGAGTAAAGGTAAGGGACTTGAGCAGAATCTATTATGCTTCATCTGAAGAAAAAAAAGCAGAGATAGTAATCCTTATCTCAGAGAAAGCAAAAGCAAAAATAGACCTAATTAAGAGAGAAAAGAAGGGAAACTACATCTTGCTAAAAGATACCATAGACAATAAAGTAGTATCAGTACTAAATTTATATGACCCAAGTGGTATAGAATCCAAATTCTTAAAAAGAGTTAAGTGAGTTATAGGAAGAAATAGACAGAAGAACTATACTAGTGGGGGACCTCAGTTGCCCCCTCTTAGAACTTGATAAATCAAACCAAAGAATAAACAAGAAAGAAACTAAGGAGGTGAATAGAATATTAGAAAATTTAGATTTGACAGACTCTTGGAGAAAACTAATGGGAACAGAAAGGAATATACCTTTTTCTCAGTAATACATGGCATCTACACAAAAATTGACCATATGTTAGAGCGTAAAAACCTCAACATCAAACTTAGAAAGGCAGAAATATTATATGTATTCTTTTTGGAGCATAATGCAATAACAATTACATTCAACAAAGGATAGAGGAAAGATAGATTAAAAATTAATTGGAAACTAAATAATCTAATCCTAAAAAAACAATTGGGTCAAAAAACAAATCATAGAAACAATCAATAATTTCATTAAAGAGAATGACAACAATGAGACAGCATTTATGCATCCCAAAACTTGTGAGATGCAACCAAAACAGTACTAAGGAAAAATTTTATTTCTCTAAATTCTTACATCAAGAGCTGGGGTCTGTCTTTTCCCCTGCCAATGCTGAGGCACATGGGGGATCCTGGTGTTGGCGTTTGCCTGCTCCACCATACTGGGGCTCACTGGTTTGTAGAGGTAAAGCTTGCTGCTGACAATTCTTCTCCTGGACTGTGCTCTTCTTTTATCCAAATAAGACAGACCTTTCCTGCCAATCTCCCAAGTTTCTTGGTCTAAAAGATTGTTTCACCCCATCTTTTTGCTGGTTCTGCTGTTCCAGGTTTCTTTTAGGGTACAATTTTATGGTTGTTTGGAATTGAATATGGGATAGTCATGATGATTTACTGATTACTCTGCCATCTTGGCTCCTGAAAGTCTATAAAAATTTTTATACAAATAAAATCATATTTAAATAATTAGAGAAATATTAATTCTTCATGGATAGGCAGGGCCAATACAATAATAATGACAATTTAACTTAAACTAATTTTAATATTCAATGCCATCCCAATTAAATTACCAAAAAAGTATTTTACTGAATTAGAAAAAATAATAATAAAATTAAATTGGAAGACCAAAAAGTCAAGAATATCCAAGGAAATAATGAAAAAAAAGGAAAGGAAGGAGGTTTAGCATCACCAGATCTTACTTTATATTATAGGACAGTCAATATCAAAACTATCTGGTACTGGCTAAAAAACAGAAAGGTAGATGTACATACAATTTACAGTCACAAATAAACATAATAAGCTTGTATTTTACAAGTTTAAAGACTTAAGATTTTGGGTTAAGAATTCATTATTTGGGAAAACTGGAAAGCAGTATGACAGAAACTAGGCATAGAGTATTACATCATTTACCAAGATGAGGTCAAAATGGATACATGGCCTAGATATAAAGAGAGATATTACAAGAAAATTAGAATATGGAACATGTTACGTATCAGACTTATGGACAGTTGAGCAATTCATAAATAAATATGAGAATGCAAAGTTAGGTGAAAATGGATAATTTTGATGACAAATTAAAAAAAGTTTTGTGCAAATAAAACAAATGTATCCAAGGTGAGAAGGAAAACAGAAAATTTGGGAAAAAATTTATAGACAGTTTCTCAGATAAAGGTCTCATATCTCAAATATATTAAGAACTTTCTCAAATCTATAAAAATTTCAAGTCGTTTTCCAATTGATAAGTGGCCAAAGGATATCAACAGGCAATTTTCCAGTGAAGAAATAAAAAAAACTTATAGACATATAAAAATGCTCTAAATCCTTCTTATAGAAATACAAATTAAAATAGCCCTAAGATATCATTTTATGCTTATCAGATTGGCCAAAAATGACTGAAGGGGAAAGTGGCAAATGTTGAAACGGATGTGGAAAAATTGGGACACTAATTCTTTGTTGGTGGAACTGTGAACTGATCCAACTTGTTTTAGAGAGCAATCTGGAATTATGCCCAAAGAGTTATTTATTAACCCGCATATCCAGCCATACCACTATAAGGACTATTTCCAAAGATGATTAGGGAAAAAAGAAAAGAACCTATATGTTCTAAAATGTTTATAGTAGCTCTCTTTGTGGTAGAAAAGAATTGGAAATTATAAGGATGCCCATTAATTGGGGAAATTGAAAAAATTGTGATATATGATTGTGATGGAATACTACTATGCTATAAGAAATGATAACCTCAATGATTTTAGAAAAACATGGAAAGACTTGAATGAAATAATGAAAAGTGAAATGAGCCGAACTATGAGAACATTGTATACATTAACAGTCATATTAAGAGTGATTGAAAGAACAAGTTATTGTGACTATTACAAATACCCAAATTAATTGTAAAGGATGTATGAAGAAAGAGGCTATCTGCATCCAGAAAAAAAGAAAAAAAAAGAAATTTACATGTTAATTTTGTTGTATATTTGAATGGAATAGCAAATTGTGTATTACAGATGTGCAGTTTCATGTGCACCTTTTTTATTGTACAATGTTATGGAAATGTTTGTTTTATTCCATAAATTAAAAATAAAATAAATTTTTTTTTTAAAAAAGCAGCAGTACAGTGTCCTAAAAAGGACAGTGCATTTGTTCTACTTCTCACTACCCATATGACCTTGTAATTCATGTGGGTGTCTGCTTCTTCATTTATAAAATAATGGGGTTTTATGAAAAGATTTAGAAGGTCCCTTCCAACTTTAAATGCTGTCATGTGAGTTACGTAGTAATTCTCCAGAAAGCTCCCCATAGCCTGAATTAGGTAGCAATAGAGAGCTAAATTAAAATGTATTTATCATTGTGAAGCATATTGTACAATGTTTATAATATCACATGCAAAATTTCTGAAACCTAACGATAGTTTGGAGTTAGTGCATGGCTTTGAGAAAACATTTTCCTTTTCATTTTGGAATGTTTAAGAACGCTACTGAAAAAGAATAAAGCTTCCTACTACTGATTACTACATTCATTTGTCATTGCCAATAAAAAAAGACTTTTAGCTCAGTTTTAAAGAGAAATCCAGCAGGGAAATTCAGAAGTGCTGAGGATTTAGGGAAATGATAAGTTTGAATCACACAGACATTTCTCCAATTTTAATTACTGTGAATTGTGTGCCCAATTTAGACAATAGAGGGAGCTCTTGTCTTAAGAATATCAGCAGTAGATAAAGGAAAAAACTGCAATCTTGTCACCTAGATGCAAATCTATTAAAAGGTATTTTGTCAACAGTAGAAAGAATTAATCTACTTACAAATATCCTTAGTTGCAAACAAGATTTGGTTATTGTAGTATTATTTTTTTCTCATGCATTAAGACACTTTTGCTTTTGTATTATGAATTTTATCTGTAGTATTAAGAGCAGGGACCATATTTGGGACCAGAGGATTGGTAGAAGAAAATGAAGTTAAGAGTATGCAGGAATGGAGTTATTAGAAATTCCATTCTCTTCATCATAATTATGACAATTTTCATTAGCTAATATTTGATGATTGGTACATGGCATTAGACTGAAAATCTTGACTTAGGAATCAAAATTGATCACATGTGGAATAGTTCAGAATCCTTTAGATTTTCTTTAAAGTAAACTTGAGAATGTTCTATCAATCATGCCTGTACAACAGTGAAATACACACCCTTGTGAGGTACTGTGCCCCCTATCACTGGGAGTATTAAGCAGAGAGGCAGGCTATTTTGGAAAAGTTCCCTTATAGATGCTAAATTAGATTGGGCAGTGTAGTGTAGTGGATAGAGTTCTGGAGGCAGGGAGATCTTCCTTCAAGTCACTACTAGCCATATTACCCCAGACAAGTCATTTAACCCCTCTGAGCGTTGGTTTTTGCAGCTGTAAAATGGGAATAACGCTAGCACCTACATCATGGCTTTGTTGTGATGATCAAAGGAGATAGTGTATGTAAAATCTTATGCAAAACTTAAAAATACTTTATAAATAACAGCTGTAGTCCAGAGCATGGGAGAATTAATCTCAAATACTTAATTGGCATGAGATTTAAAAAGACAGGGTGAAGGAGCTGGGGAGAACCCATTTTGGTGGTTGGGATGCTTGGGATGTTTTTTTAATGTGTATCTTAAGAAAATTGATTGAATCTGTTTCTGCTTTGCAGAAAACACATTTGCCTTAAGAATTTATGCTTTAAAGCTGCTCACAGATTTTTTTTCTTCCTGTTCACCTTCTTGCTCCCTCCATCATCATCCTCCCTCACCACTTTTATCTGAATACTGTTTAGCGTCCAATTTGAGGTGCATAGTAACTATGTTTTTATTTATTTTCTTTTTAGAAATTTTATCTCATTTTCCTCACCAAAAACCAAACAAACCTGTTAGAGCTTGGAATGTTGGGAGTGACTTATTTTTACTTGATTGCAGTGCAAAGGGGGATTGATGAGAAATGCCAACTGAAATCTACAAAGAATGTAAGATAAGGCAAAGCAGTCCAATGGTTAGAGAAATAAACTTTTTTCTCCAGCCTGAGCTAGAGCTCTGAGCTTTTAAATTCTCCAAAATAGCAAAGGAAATGGACAAAGCACAACAGAAGCTTATGCTGATATCTTCAGTAATACCTAATTATTAAAATCTGTACAGCCATTCAAATTTGTGGCAATTCTTCTTATTTAAATTGTAGCAGTGAAATTTAATATCCTGGAGTTTATCCTGTTAGAACCCAAGTCAATATTGCCAAAGCAAGATTTCTGGCTAGGGGTTAAAGGAGTTAAGTATTCAGAGAGGTGATTGTTTGGAGGAGAAAGTAAATAATTCTCAGGACTGGATGCCCTTTGCACAGATGAACCTAGTAGAAATAGGAATAAATAAGATGCAAGGTGGCTACCGCCTCTTCCTTTTACCCTGAAATCCTATGCTGTACTTGAAGAGTATAAAGCAAAGAAGTGTGAATTGTATGAGCATACTGAATTGGTCCCTAGTTCAGTAGATGACTGACTGTTCCAACTGGTCACTTTCACCATACCTGTTAGTGCCACCTGCTGTTTATAAAAGGAAATTGTGTTCTAGTGATTTTTATTTTTTTCTGTTTTTTTTCTGATAACTGTGAAAACAAAGTCCTTCCCTTTACCCACAACGTTGTTTCAATAATATTTTCACACTGAAAAATCTGATTTTAAAGTTTATTTTAGATGCTTTTAAGTATTGAAACTATCTCACTATTTCTTTCAATCTTTTCTTTTTTTTGCCAGGAGGGAAAAA
Source organism: Notamacropus eugenii (assembly GCF_028372415.1). NCBI lineage: Eukaryota > Metazoa > Chordata > Mammalia > Diprotodontia > Macropodidae > Notamacropus > Notamacropus eugenii. Next base: position 324,787,672 of record NC_092872.1, read on the forward strand.
TTGCTTTTTGGATTTTTAAATTTTGATACCCAATTTCTTAAATGAAAAACATCAAAAAATCCCCAAACTCCCAAACCCTAAGTTTTGTTCCTTTTTTTGCTGAAGTTTTATAGCCTGATTTTAAATGTACCATTTACTTTTTTTTTTAATTTTAATTTTTTAAAAATTGTGTATTTTTTCTAGCCTGCCATGGATATTCTTAGTTGCACAAAATTTGTAACATTCATTCAGTGAATATAAACATGAAAGTCTATTATTGAATGTTACCAATAATACTATACATACGTGTTTTTTGAATCTATAGTTCTGTGACTGAGATTCTTATTTTAGAGATATGCTTTCAATTCTTCGTATAAGAACAAGGTCTTATGTAATTGTGAACCTACTTATGCATTGCTCTACCACGTTAATGTATGTGACTAATGTTTGAATATTTAATACATACTCAGATCTGATTTATTGGGTACTTAAACACTGTCATTAAAGAACAATCTTTTCCAAACATGGAAGGCATATGCAATGTAATGTAATGGACATTAAAGTTCATAGGGGAATACTGATATTTTTCTGCAGATTCCAGCTGTGAAGCTAAGCATATGGTAAAAGACTTGGGAAATTGTAGACTTATTTATAGAGGAACAAACCCAGAAGGATCTACTGAGTACATGTTGTGTGAGATACCAGACCCATTTGATCACTCAAAATTCTTGATAAATTCCAGTAGGGTAAATTGGGAATTGGGTCTAAAACCTTTATTTGAGTAGGAGGAAGAATGAGTGATTCAAGAAATTTATGGCCTTAATGAAAAAAGGAGATATCTCATAAAAAAAAGTTGAGGACCAGATTTAGCTCTGAATTAAAAGCCTCTTATGTGAAGGAAGCTGAGACAAGATCCATTCTGTCAGAAAAGAGGCCCTATGTGTAAGTGAAGCTGAATTTATCTTCTCTATGTTTCACCTATTGGTAAAGGGAAGGCTAGTTCTCCTAAGTCACACTGAGGGCTAAATACCCTAGATTATAGAGAGAAGCCTCACTTGTGGATAGGACCAATCTTATTGCAATCTCACTGAAAACAGATTTAATAGGTCCAAGATAGGAATCTTCTAAGGAAAGGATCCTTTCTCTCCTGGGGAAGACTTAGATGTAGTCTGGACCAAGCATGCAGCAGATGTATTAAAGGACTGGCAGATATCTGAGAGAGGACAAGATGAATTATTTGATGGAAAGACTGAATACATTTGAACTCTGAGGAAAAAAACCCCTAAGAATATTTCACTGGGTGGGAAGATGGTAGTGTGCTTGGGATGTAGAAGAGTCCAGGTCCTCTTCAAGCACTCCTATAAGGGTTAGAAATGTATCATACCTATAAAACTGTGCATGCCCTTTGATATAGCAATACCACTATGAGGTCTTATATCCTAAAGGCAACTAAAAAAGAGGAAAAGGATCTATTTGTACAAAAATATTTATAGCAATATTTTTGTAGTGGTAAGAATTGGAAATCAAAGGGATACTTATCAATTGGAATTCTCCAGCAAAACAAACTGTGGTATATGATTGTAATGGAATATTATTGTGCTAAAATGACAAGCAGGATGACTTCAGAAAATCTGGAAAGATTTATATGAACTGATGCATAGTGAAGTGAACAAAACCAGGAGAACATTGTACACAGTAGCAATAATGTTGTTCAGTGAAGAGTTGTAAATGACAGTTATTCTCAGTAATAAAATGATCCAAGACAATCCCAAAGGATTAATGATGAAGCATGATGTCTGACTCCAGAGAAAGAACTGATACTGATTGAATACAGACTGAAGCATGCTATCTTTCACTTTCTTTGCTTCATTTTCCCTTTTAATTCTAGTCTTCTTGTACGAAATGACTAATATGGAAATGTTTTACATAATTGCACATGTAAAATCAATATCTGCTTACAGTATCAGGAATGGAGACAGAGGGATAGAATTTGAAATTGAAATCTTTAAATAATATTAAAAATTGTAAAAAAAAGAAGAGAAAATAATCTAATTTAGAAAATAACCTATATTCTGTACTAATTCATTATTATGTATGAATGATATTTTATAGCAATGTTATTACATATGAATGCAGGGCTCCCAATATCATACATCCCAATTTTAGCTGTAACATTACCTTCTACCTGGTATAATTGCACAATTTCATTTCCTCAGTTTCTCTATTTCTAGAACAATAAAGTTAATTGGATGAAAAAAGAGACATACCATGGTAAAAAATAATGTCACTTAAATATTCCTTTACTCAGTCCTGGAATCCACATAAGGACCTCTGGAATATTTTGTAGACCCTGAGATAGATAAGTTAGGATAGGTGAAAAGCAAAATGACAAGGCAAGAAATAAAAATTTGCAACCAAAGATAACTTAACCCAACAAAACTAAGTATAATCCGCCAGAGGAAAATGGATTAAAAAAAATAGAATAGAGAATTTCCAAGACTTCATAATGAAAAGGCTTGAACTGAATAGAAATTTTGAAGCAGAAATGCTACACCAAGAAAAATATAAGAAGGTATGTATATTTGTTTAATTTAAAAGGAATATGTGGGAAAGAACTGCTGACATGTTAATAGGGGAATTAGAAACAAATATTTTCTCAGAATCCTAATATCTTTAAGGGTCATTTAGAAAGGTAAAACTGGGAAAGAATTCTGGGAAGATGGCAGAGTAGGTAAAAAAATTCCAACCTCTCAAGATTCCCCCCCATCCCCAAAAGAGTGAAAATAGCACCTTAGGGTAAACAAAGTGTGGATGGAGATAAATAAGACTTGGGGCACCACAGGGGTCTTCCTGGTACAATTCAAGAAGAAAAATCCCAGGACTAGGTTTGTTCCCTGGGAATAGCAAACATCTCCAGGCTAGGATCCTGGATGGCAGCATCACATACCACACCTAGGACAAATTTTGAAACCTTTATATAAAATTACTAGAAAAAAAATTTGAATTTGATTGGAGACTTTGAAGAAGCAAAGACTGTTATACAAATGCCCTAGGTTTATGGCCTAGGCAAAGTGGCCTGGTGGAATCACAAATGACTGTACAGAATGAATATGCAAACTAGAATTTATGGCAAAAACAACAAAGCCAAAATGTACCCTTAGGATTTTGGTCTAGGAAACTTCCTTCTTCTGGAATTCAATATACCCTTTTTGAAAAACATTATCAGCTGCATATTGGACTTTGGTAGAGACGGAACAACTGACTTTGGACCATGAGGTAGTGGGCCATGAGGCCTGGAATCCTGATTATGACCCGGGTAATGAGTACCCCAGCTTCTCACAGAATTGAACATGCAAAGAAGCTAGCATAATTAAATGAAAGTGGCATATTTAAAATAGATCTAAAGCAGGCAAAAGTGGAGTTTCTGCTATGCATGAATATATAGCAAACATAGATACTGAGGGAAATAATATACTCCCTGAACCAAAGTAAGAGTTGATATAGTCCTTGGTAAAATGGAATGAGGGATATGATGGATTAACTAAAGAACAAAAGAGACATGTGTGTTTTACTGATGGGACACCAAAATATTTGGGCCACAGAAGACACTGGAAAGTGATAGCCTATAACCCATCTATTATGTGGGTTTTGGAAAGCACTGGGGTAGATGGAAGTAGTCAATATGTTGAACTTATGGTTCAAGTTATCAAAACGGAACAAGGACAGTGTCATATATTCACTGATTCATGGGTGGTAGCTAATGGGTTAGCTACATGTTTACCCATGTGGAAAAACCAAAATTGGGAAATTCATGGCAAACAAGTCTAGGGCAAAGAATTGTGGGAAGACATATGGGACATGTCTTTGGTTATTAATTTGTCAGTTTTTCATGTAGATGCTTATGTGGCCCTCACCATATCAGTACGAGTACAATGCACATGCTGATGGATTAGCAAAGATTGTTACTCAACATATTGTCCCTACTCTGACACCAACTGATGATCCAGTACCAGTAAAGTGAACCAATCAAATGTCTGGCCATTTAGAGGTCCAGATCACACATCAGTGGGAACAAGACAATACAATTACAATACAATTAGTATCTCGTGCATTTTTAACACAAGTAACAGAAGAATATTATACTTGTCAATTGGAAAAGGAACAAACTGTTCCCTGGGTGGTAACTGGAGCAATAGGAAGAGGAAATGTACCAGCCCAAATTTGGTAAAAAGATTATATTAGACCCTTACCCCAAGATAAAGAATGAAAATTTATATGTACTTGTGTTGATACCTATTCAGGTGTATTGTTGGCTTTTCCCTAGAAGAATTCATCCCAGAAAAACACCTGTACAACTCTAGATATCATAAGTCTATATTATTGAACCCCAATGCAGATCCAAAGTGACAATGGGTAACATTTCAAAGGTAATGAAATGAAGAGATATTGTGTATTAAACAATATAGAATGAATGTATCATATTCCATATTATCCACAAGTATCTGGCTTAATTGAAAGAATGAATGCATTATTGAAAGAACAGTTAAGAAAGTTAAGTTCTAATAATTATTATCAACATAGGAAAGATAATTTGTTTATTGCCTTGTGTAATTTGAACTATATAGACCATTTGGAGGAAGTATACCTCCAGCCAAAATGCTGATCCCAAATCTGCAAATTAGAAAACAGCAAACACATAAGATCCCAAATATTAAGTATTGGACTGTGAGGACAGATGTCCCAGCACTGTATCCAGGAACACCTGGTTTGACAGGATATGATTTATATTGTTTAGAGGATTTTTGGTTGGATAGAAAAGAAATAAGAAGTCAGAGATGGGAAGGACAGAGGCAAGCAGACAGCTAAGCTTATGAGGGTTTGTTTGTTTGTAGGATCACTTGGGGGTTGGGGGGGAAGGCTTGGAAATGCCTTTGTCCACTGCACTGCTAATGTTTATTCACTTCTTGGTTACTATGACTGTTTTGACTTTCTGGTTTTGAGATTTGGCTTTCTGGTGTCTGAAAAAATGTTTTACTTCTGCCTTTTATATGGAGAGTCTGTTATATCTTGTGATTGAGAACTACACTGGCCTATCCATAGTCATCACCAGTGGTGTGAATATTGCCCTGGTGATACAGTTATACTTATGTAGTTATGCAAAACACTTCCTTAATGGTCATGTCATGAAAGACTAACTATATTTCCCTCTATCCTATCCTGCCCTCCTTTTATTCTGTTCTCTCCTTTGACCTGTCCCTCTACAGAAATGTATGCTTCTGATTACCCCTTCCCCTAATCTTCTGTCCCTTCTATTATCCTCCCTCTCTTATCCTCTTCCTCTTGCTTTCCAGTTGGATAAGATTAACTTCCATACCCAATTGAGTGTGTATGCTATTCCCTCTTGAAGCCAAATCTGATGAAAGTAAGGCTCACTTATTCCCTCTCACCTTCCCTCTTTCCCCCTCCATTGTAAAAGCTCTTTTTTGCCTCTTTTGTGTCAGATGATTTACTATGTTATCCTTCTCCCTTTCTCTTTCTCTCAGTACATTCCTTTCAACACATTATTTTATTTTGTAGATATCATCCCTTCATATTCCACTTACCCTGTGCCCTCTGTCTCTCTCTCCATATATATATATATATATACACACACACACATACATACACGTATAGATATACACACACATATATATTGATCCATACAGAGACATACATATATCCATACATAAATATATATACATATATATTTACATATTATGTATTTCCTCCAACTACCCTAATACTGAGAAAATAGCATCTTTCCTTGTAGGAATATAAACAGTTCAACTTTAATTCCTTATGGTTTCTCTTTCCTGTTTATCTTTTCATGATTCTCTTGATTCTTGTATTTGAAAGTCAAATTTTCTATTCAGCTCTGGTCTTTTCAACAACAATGATAGGAAGTTCTCTATTTCATTGAAATTCCATTTTTCCCCCTGAAGTATTATACTCAGTTTTGCTGGGTAGGTGATTCTTGGCTTTAATTCTACATCTTTTGACCACTGGAATATCATATTCCAAGCCCTCTAATCCCTTATGTAGAAGCTGCTAAATCTTGTGTTATTTTGTTTGTATTTCCACAATACTTGAATTGTTTGCTTCAGGTTGCTTGTAATATTTTCTCCTTAACCTGGGAACTCTGGAAATTTGGCCACACCATTCGTAGGAGTTTTCCTTTGGGGATCTCTTTTAGGAGGTGATTGGTGGATTCTTTCCGTTTCTATTTTCCGCTCTGGTTGTAGATTATCAGGGCAGTTTTACTTGCAAATTTCTTGAAAGATGATGTCTAGGTTGTTTTTTTGATCATGGTTTTCAGGTAGTCCCATAATTTTTAAATTGTCTCTTCTGGATGTATTTTGCAGGTCAGTTTTTCCAATGATATAGTTCACATTGTTTTCTATTTGTATATATTTTTTGGTTTTGTTTTATAATTACTTGATTTCTCATGAAGTCATTAGCTTCCATTTGCTCCATTCCAGTTTTTAAGGAATTATTTTCTTCAGTGGGTTTTTAGACCTCTTTTTCCATCTGCCCCATTATGCTTTTTAAGGCATTCTTTTTTTTAAAAAAAGAATTTATTTTTAGTTTTTAACATTCACTTCCACAAGATTTTGAGTTCCAAATTTACTCCCCATTGCTCTTCTCCACCCATCCCAAGACAGCATGCATTCTGATTACTCCTTCCCCCAATCTGCCATTCTTTCTATCACACCTATCCCTTCTCTTATTCCCTTCCCCTTAATTTTCTTCCAAAACAAGATAGATTTCTATACCCCATTGCCTGTATGTCTTATTTCACAGTTGCGTATAAAAACAAGTTTTAACATTCATTTTTAAAACTTTGAGTTCCAACTACTCTCACTTCCTACCTCCCCCCCATCCCCACTGAGAAGGCAAGCAATTGAATATAGGTTAAACATGTGTACTTATGCAAAACAGGTCCATAAGTCATGTTGTGAAAGACTATTTCCCTCCATCCTATCCTGCCCCCTGTTTAGTCTATGCTCTCTTTTGACCCTATCCCTCCTAAAAAGTGCTTATTTCTAATTACCTCCTCCTCCCATTTACCCTCCCTTCTGTCATCTCCCCCACTCCCTGCTAATCCCCTAATTCCTACTTGCCTATAGTGTAATATAGTTTTTCATACCAAATTGAATGTGCATGTTATTCCTTCCTTAAGTCAAATATGATAAAAATAAGGTTCATTCTTTCCTTCTCACCTATCCCTCCTCTGCTTCATTGAAAAAGCTTTTTCTTGCCACTTTTATATGAAATAATTTGCCCCATTCTATTTCTCCCTTTCTCTACCCAATATGTTCCTCTCTCACCTCTTAATTTTATTTTTTTAGATATCATCCCTTCATATTCAACTCACCCCGTGCCTTCTGTCTATATGTATATAATCCCTCTAACTACCTTAATACTGAGAAAAGTCTCAAGAGCTACAAATATGATATTTCCATGTAGGAATATAAACAGTTTCACTTTAGTAAATTCCTTATGATTTCTGGTTCCTGTTTACCTTCTCATGCTTCTCTTGATTCTTGCGTTTGAAAGTCAAATTTTCCATTCAACTGGCTTTTTCATCAAGAATGCTTGATGCTCTATTTCATCGAATGACCATTTTTTCCCCCTGAAGTATTTCTCAGTTTTACTGAGTACATGATTCTTGGTTTTAATCCTAGCTACTTTAATCTCTGGGATATCATATTCCTAGCCCTTAGATCCCTTACTGTAGAATCTGCTAGATCTTGTGTTATCCTGATTGTATTTCCACAGTACTCGAATTGTTTCTTTCTGGCTGCTTGCAGTGTTTTCTCCTTGACCTGGGAGGCCTGGAATTTGGCAGCAATATTCCTAGGAGTTCTCCTTTTGGGATCTCTGTCAGGAGGTAGTTGGTGGATTCTTTCAATGTCTATTTTACTCTCTTAATGATCATGAATTTCAGTTAGACAATTTTTAAATTGTCTGTGCTGGATCTATTTTCCAGGTCAGTTGCTTTTCCAATGAGATATTTTACATTGTGTGCTATTTTTTCATTCTTTTCATTTTCTTTTATAATATCTTGATTTTTCATACAGTCATTAGCTTCTATTTATTGCATGCTAATATCTAAGAAATTGTTTTCTTCAGTGAGCTTTTGGGCCTCCTTTTCTATCTGATCAATGCTGCTTTTTAATGCATTCTTCTTATTGACTTTTTGTATCTCCTTTACCATTTGGGTTTGTCTATTTTTTAAGGGGTTATTTTTTTCAACATTTTTTGGGTCCCCTTTAGCAAGCAGCTGACTCATTTTTCATGATTTTCTTGCATCACTTTCATTTCTCTTCCAAATTTTTGCTTTATTTCTCTTACTTGATTTTCAAAATCCTTTCTGGTCTCTTACATGGCCTGAGACCAATTCATAGTTTTTGTGGAGGCTCTGAATGTAGGATATTTGACTTTACTGCCTTCTTCTGTTTGTATATTTTGGTCATCCTTTTCACCAAAGTAAGATTGTATAGTCTGATTCTTTTTCTGTTTTTTTTTTTTTCTCATTTCCCCAGCCATTTACTTGACTTTTGAGCTCTTTTTCAAGGTAGTTTTCTTCTTTCAGTCAGGGTGGGGGTTGTACTCTCAGCTATTTGATCCCCCCACCCCTTATGGTCCTAGAGCTCTGGAAGCAGCTTCTGCCTCTGTCCCTGTTGGGGCTGCCATGGCCTCCTCATCCCCCTCAGCTACCCTGGGGGTAGGGCTGAATCACTCTATTCCTTCACACAGGTCTGAAAAGTTTTTCCCCCTACCTTCCAATTTGTCTTTGGTGTTTTGGGATTGTGAGGTTAGGAAATCACCACAGATGCCAGAGATTCAGCATTGCTTAGGTCCCATCTGTGGCATGGCCAGTGCTAGACTGTGCTCTTCTCCCAGCACGGCATGATAGATGCTTCCTGTTGACCTTCCAGCCTCTCTTGTGCTATAGATTTGTTTCACTTCATCATTCTGTGAGTTCTGCAGCTCTAGAATTTGTTTAGATTTATTTTTTTACAGGTATTTGACTGGGCTTGGTGGGAGAGCTCTAGCAGGCCTCTGCTTCTACTCTGCCAAATTGGCTCCAGACCCCTTTCTTCTCCTCAATGGCTTTTTGGACCTCTTTTGTTATTTGGGTTAGTTTAATTTTGAAGTCTAATTTAGTTAGTTAGTCTAATTTTGTTATTTTCTTCAGCATTTTGGGGTCTCCTTTAGCAAACTTTTGACTCATTTTTCTTGATTTTCTTGCATTCCTCCCATTTCTCTCCCCAAGTTTTCCTTTACTTCTCTTACTTGGTTTTAAAAATCCTTTTTTAGCTCTTTCATTGCCTGCAACCAATTCATATTTTTCTTGGTGTATTTGGACGTAGGAATTTTGACTTTGTTGTCTTCTTCTGATTGTATATTTTGATCTTCCATGTATATGATAATACATTTTTACTGTGAAAGTAAGAATATATGCTCTGCTTCCACTCCACCCTCCCCCAATTTGGTCATTTTCTCATTTTCCCCCGTCTTTTGAGTTCTTTTTTAAGTGAGGGGATCCAGAGGCAGCCCCATAGCCAATTACTTGACTTTTGACCTCTCTGTTAAGTGGAGGGCTCCAGAAGTAGCCACCACTTCAACAGTGACTGCCACTGCCCTGAGGCTGGGGCTGGGGCTAGGGCCAGGTCATGCTCCCCTCTTAGTCAGGTGTGACCCTTTCCACTCATCTATGAAGCTGTCTTTGGCATTTGTGGGTTGTGAAGTTTGACAACCATCACAGTTGCCCATAATTCAGTCCCCTCTGTCCAAATCTACTTTTTAAGGGCTTCCTTTCTTCAATGAATTTTTATGTCTCTTTTACCATTTGGCCAATTCTTTTTTTTTTAGGTGTTATTTTCTTCAGTCTTTTTGTGCTTTCTTTCTTTTTTACAAAACTATTAATTCTCTTTTCATAATTTTCTTGGATCACTCTCATTTCTTTTCCCAATTTCCCTTCGACTACTCTTAGCTCTTTTCATTTGACTTGTGCCCAATTTTCATTTTCTCTTTGAAGCTTTGCTTGTAGCTATTTTCATGTTGTTGTCTTTTTCTAAGTTTTTATGTGTTTTTCTTTTCTGTCAAGCTTTTTATGGTTAACTCCTTTTTTTGTTGCTTACTCATTTTTCCACCTTTTTTTTTTTTAACTTTGAACTTTCTGTTAAAGTTGTTCTCCGTTCATCTTGGTTTGGGGAGTTTCTGTCCCAACCTCAAGTTTTTCCCCCTCTCCCAGTGTTTTCAGAGCTACTTCTGGGGGTCTGCAAGTGTTCATGGTTCTAAGGTCTTGTGATCCTGGAAGAGGTGTGGTCAGTGCCCTCCTGATTTGTGATTCTTTACCCAGGAAAGACCTATGATACTCTATAGGTACAAGTGCTAATGCCCTTCTCTGCCCTTGAAATGTGACCAGGACCCCTATTCCTTTGTGACTTACAAGCACTCCTCTGTCCTGGAACTGCAACTTTGATCTCTACATGGGCAATTAAGTTGCCAAACAGCACCTGGTCCTGTGCCCAGAGTTAGCTCAGGATCCCTTGTTATCTTTTTCTAACAGTTTTCTAATTTCCTTACCTTTTCTGAAGCTTCTTCTTCTGCTGTTGTAGCTGCCTCTAAGTCCCTCTGCTAGTGTTGCTGGAGCATGTACTCCTGATTGGCTTACACCCCAGTGTCCTGGACTTCTCCTGCTGGCATCCTATATTGCCTTGGTCTGAAAAAAATGTCTCATCCCAACCTTTTGCTGTCTCTGCTGCTACAGAATTTGATTTGATATGTTATTTTAAAGTTATTGGGAGGGAAATGTTGGGAGAATTTGACTGGGTTGCTGCCTCTACCACAACAACCTGGTTCTACCCTTGTCATGAATATTTAAAGAAATCATTATGTTTTCTCTGAAAACTGTCTTCTCTTGGAGGTAGAATTGTTTTTGTGGTTAAGCTGATTTCTTGTTGCTATTAATGAACTCCCTTCCAAAGTCTGGCCAGTTGAATTCACTGAAATAACTAGGAATATTCCAGAAAATGGAACATTACTACTCTTAATGGAAACAAAATATCCTAAAACTGATAAAACCACTCAACCAGAAAGTCTAAAGTCAGGAACATTGGATAAGATATCAAACCAACAATAAGAGAAAAAAAATGGATGAAGTCACAAAATTAATCACCAAAGCAGATTTTACAAGTAAGGTTGAGGATTCCTAGGCTGATTAGACAGAGACAGAATGGGATATTATGGAAAGTGATGGACTTGGAATCAAGAGATCTGGATTCATTTCCTGGCTCTGATGGTTACTAACTATATGATTCAGGCCAAGTCACTTAACCTGTCTATAGCTTTGCTTCTTCATTTATAAAATGAGGGTAATGTTGTTTCACTGCTACCTAAAAGGCTTATTATGAAGAAAGCAATTTCTGAAACTTAAAATATAATAGAATTGTGAGCTTTTAATATGAGTTTGCAGCATTATGCAAACACATAACAGAACATCCCAAATTGTGTTTATTTTCAAAATTGAATACATGTTTTTAGACACAGTTCAAGTTAACAGGCATTTATTCATCACCTACTATGGACTAGCCCCTCTGTTAAGGGCTATGTTTAGAAAATAAAAAGCAGGCCTGCTCTCAAGGAACTCACAGTCTAATGGAACTAACAACATGCAAACAACTATTTGCAAACCCAATGTGTATAGGATAAATTAAAGACAATCTTAGAGAGAAGATAATAGCATTAGTAGGAATTGGGGAAAACATTTTGCAAAAGGTAAAGCTTTAATTGGGCCCTAAAGGAAGCCAGGGAAGCCAGGAGGGTGGGAATCTCAGGCATTAGGGACAGTCAGTGAAAATGCATGAAGTCAGAAGATGAAGTGTCTCATGTGCAAAGAATAGCAAGAAGGTCAGTGTTGCTGCATCTTAAGAGTATGTGGAAGGGCTTCCAGAGAAGGCTCTCACACCGCTGTTGCAGCCATGTCTCTTGTAATCCCCAAGAAGTTCCAGCACATTTTGAGAGTGCTCAACACCAGCATTGATGGACAGCAGAAAATAACTTTTGCCATCACAGCCATCAAGGGTGTGGGTTGAAGATATGCTCATGTAGTACTGAGGAAAGCAGACTTTGACCTCACCAAGAGGGCTGGTGAGCTCACTGAAGATGAGGTAGAGCATGTGATCACCATCATGCAGAATCTCCAGCAATATAAGATTCCAGAATGGTTTCTTAATAGGCAGAAGGGTGTAAAGGATGGAAAATTTAGCCAGGTTCTGGCCAATGGTCTGGACAATAAGCTGCGTGAAGATCTGGAGTGACTGAAGAAGATTCGGGCACATTGTGGGCTTTGGCACTTCTGGGGTCTCCGAGTTTGAGGCCAGCACACCAATACTACAGGCCACAGAGGTCCCACTGTGGGTGTGTCCAGGAAGAAGTAAACAACTTCACTGGCCTTGTCTGTAAATAAATAGTTTATAACAAAAAAAAAAGAGTATGTAGAAGGGAGTAAGATATAAAAAAACCTTTAAAGATAGGAATGGATTAGGTTAAAAAGGGTTCAAACAGATCTTGGATGTAATAGGGAACCTTCACTCTTTCTCCTTGGCTCACTGGTTGAGGTGAGGTAGTTGAACTACTTGCTCCTCAGTACCACTTCTAGATTCTCTCCCTTTCTTTATCACTCAGTAACCTTTCTTCCTTTAAGGTTTGTGTTATTCATATCTACCATACAATCAAAATTCTTGTATCTGTTGTCTACAGATGATCAGGTCACTCTCCTATCTTCCTCAATGAGTTCAATATATGGTTCACAACTTTTCTTTCCTCCTTGACTCTTGCCCTTATACTATGGGATTTCAATATACATACTGATTCTTCTTCAAATAACCGAACCACTCAGTTCCTCAATCAATTTCCTTCCATCTTGACTCCTTGGTGAATCAATTCAACTCTTGAATTCCTTAGCCCCCTTATTATAGCCCTGCCAATTATACCACATGAAACCTCATCCTTGGATCATTCCCACCATTCATCCCTTTCACTTCTCCACATGTACAGCTAAGTCAAGATGGAGAAAATAATGTAGTTATTCTAACTAGGTTCATTACAAATTTATATTACACAACTTCAACTGGGCCTTCACTGCTGCTACATAATCCTATTACATCTTCCTTTTCAACTCGCTATCCCACTCTACACAGTAGACCTTCCAAATTTTTTTCATCCCTTCTCAAACTTCCCATAGCTCTCCCTCACTCCACTCAACTGAGAATCTTGCTCATATTTTACAGAAAAAATTGAGATCATTTGCCATAAACTTGGTCTTCTTCCCTCTTCCTCATCTCCTGTCACTCAGATGGCTTATCTCTTTTTCTTTTCTTTCATCCCTCTCTCACATGATGAAGTGAGCTTATTCCTTTCCAACCTAACCCCTCTACTTATTCAAGTGATCCTATTCCATTCTCCAACAAATTTCCCCCTCTGTGATACCTACTCTTTTATTTATTTTCAATCTCTCTTTTTCTGTGGGCTCATTTCCTCTAAATGCTAACATGGCCATGTCTCCCCTATCCTGAAAAAAACCCTCACTTGATCCTTTCATCCCTGTTAATTATCATTCTATATCTCTTCTGCCCTTTATAAACTCCTTGCAAACACCACCTACTGTCCACCAAAAAGAGAAAGGTTGAACAAGTTGTTGAATTGTTGTGTGACCATGACATCAAGATGATGACATGACTTGCAGTTGATTTTGATTTGAGTGAAGGAAAGCTGTGCAAGGTCACCAAACTCACTTTTTTCTCCTGAGCCATCTGGGTCCAGTGGCCTGATATTCATCAAGAAGACTGGAGATGGCTAAGGATGTAATGTGAGACCCAGGCCCTTTCAGGCTAAGGTCTTTTCACATTCTCACTTTGAGGGAGATACACCCATTCAATGAATAGACTTCTTTAAGTAGTTACTCAAGGGATAGCCTCTTTAATAAAAAAAAAAAAAATCAGACTGGGAAGGGAAGACCCTCAGGGTTCCTGGGTAAAAGAGAAACAATTACTTTTTAGCAATTATCAGGAGAACATTGTATACAATAACAGCTGTATTTTGTGATGATAAATTATGAATAACAGCTATTCTCAGCAATAAAATGATCCAACACAATTCTGAAGAAATTATAATGAAAAATACTGTCCATCTCCAGAGAAACAAATGATGGAGTCTGAACGCAGATCAAAGCATACTTTTTCTTGACTTTCTTTAGTTTTCTTGTTTTTTGGGGGGATGGGGCTGTGTTTTCTTTTAAAATATGACACATAGAAAATACTCTATATCAAATTCCTTGCCTTCTCAATGAGAGTGGGAGGGATGAGAATTTGGAACTGAGAATTTAAAGAAAATGTTAAAAATCATTTTTACATGTAATTAGGGAAAAAAATAAAATATTGAAATATTTAAAATATTTAAAATAAAGAAAAGGCCATCTACAATAGGTGCCTCCACTTTCTTCTTAACCCCTTGAAATCTGGTTTTCAGTCTTATTGTTCCACTGAAACTGTTGTCTCCAAAGTTACCAATAATATCTTAGTTGATAAATCCAATAGTCTTTACTCAATCCTCTTTCTCCTTGACCTCTCTGCAACCTTTGACAATGCCGATCATTCTCTCCTCCTTGACACTCTCTTCTCTCTAAGCTTTTGGGACACCACTCTCTCCTAGTTTCCCTTCAGTCTATCTGATTGCTCCTTCTCTTTTGCTGGATCTTTTTCTGCATCAAACCCATTAATTGAAGGTATCTCTAAGGTTTCTGTCCTAACTCTCTTATCTTCTCCTCCTGTACTACTTCACTTGGTGATCTCATCAGCACTCATGGATTTCATTAATTTCTCTATGCTGAAGATTTTCAAATCTACCCATCCTGCCCCAATCCATTTGCTGACCTCAAATCTCACATCTCCAGCATCTCAAACTCAATGCCTAGTACACATCTTAAACTCAACCTGTCCAAAATGGAACTCTATTTTTCCTTCTGAAACGTCTCAATTTTCTCTATTACTTTGGAAGACAATGCAACATTCCCAGTCACTTTAGCTCACAATTTAGGAGTCATTCTCAACTTCTCATCCCCCATATCCAATATTTTGCTAAGGCCTGTCTATTTCACCTTTGCAGCATCTCTTAAATATAACCCCTTCTCTCCTTTGATGCTTCCATCACTCTAATGCAGGCCCTTATCACTTTATTCCTGAATTATGACAATATCCTTTTGGTGTCAAATCTACTACAAACCTCCTCAAGTCTATCCTCACTCCAGTCCATCCTCCGTTCAGCCAATAAAGTGATTGTCTTAAAGCACATGTTACATACCTATTCAATACCTATTCACGGGCTCCCCTTTGCTTCCAGGATCACACACAAAATGCTGTGTTTAGCATTCAAAGTCCTTCATAACCTAGCCCCATCCTACTGTTCCAGTCTTCTCCTACCTTACTTCCAGACACATACTTTTCAATCCAGTGACACTAGCTTTCTTGCTCCACAATCAAGATACTCTTTCTCTTGGTTTTAGGCATCCTTTCTGGCTGTTTCCCATGCTCTGAACACTCTCTTTCATCAACTCCAACTGCTGACCTCCTTGGCTTCCTTTAAGACTCAGTTAAAATCTCACCTTTCACAGGAGGCCTTCACGAACCCCTATTAATTCCAATGCCTTCCTTCTTTTTTTTTAAATTGTTTCCTATTTATCCTATATATAGTTCACTTTGCATATATTTGTTTGCATGTTGTCCCCCCATTAGATTGCAAGTCCCTTTAGGTCAGGGACTATCTTTTACCTCTTTTTGTTATCCCCAGCACTTAGCACAGTACTTGGCACATGATAGCCACTTAAATGTTTGTTGACTGATTGACCTTCTGAGAATAGGACCTCTTGAGTAAAAATAAGCTTTGGTTATAGACTATTAAGTCATAAGGAAAGCAAATGACAAAACTTGAGTGGGAGAGCAGCTCAACCACAACCACTTGCATTGGATATACATGAGGTTCTAGGAGGCACTCTGGAGATGATAGGACAAGATTCAACAGGAGCTTCAAATATGGTTCCTGAAACATGAGGTTAATCAGGAGATGACTGATGGTCAGCTTATGGGTGAGCTAGTAAAACTGCACTACAAGATCCCAGATAGAATATTAAAAGTTCTATGCTGTCCAAGTTTAAGACATGCTCCCTGAAGCACCTGCCCCACTTGGTGATATTGACAGGCCCAACTCCCCATATTCAGGTTTAAATGACTTCTGGGATGAATCCCCTTAGTAAGATAATTTCCATTTAATGGTATCAAAACTATTTTTAGTGACTAAAATTTCTTCAGTGGCATCTTAAGCAGTAAATTCAAAACTATTTTTAGTGGCTAAAATTTCTTCAGTGGCACCTTAAGCAGTAAATAACCACATGATTATATTACAAATATATTTTTCCTCTATTACAATAATCGTGTATGTGCCATTCACCTCAGGTGGAAGTCAATTCCTCCTTAGCTAAACTTCCAACTGAAGGAGAGGTTTTGAGTGCCATTAAGCTCCTTTCATGTGGCAAAGCACCTGATTCTATTCCAGCTGAGATTTACAAGGTAGTGGGGCCATTGCTCATACAAAAACTGACTGAAATATTCCAGGTTATATGGCAAGAGGAAGTTATCCCCCAGGACTTCAAGGATGCCTCCATTGTCCATCTCTATGAAGGGAAAGGGAATAGATTTTCCAGCAATAATCACAGAGGAGTCTCTCTCTTAGTCATTGCTGGCAAGATTCTTGCTAGAGTCCTCCTTAATAAACTGATCCTTCACCTGAAAGATGGTCATATACCTGAGAGTCAGTGTGGCTTCAGAACAGACCAAGGAACAGTCAATATAGTGTTTGCTGCCAGAAAACTCCAGAAGAAATACCAGGAGCAGAATAGAAGTCTGTACACAACATTTGTAGATCTGACCAAGGCCTTTGACACGGTTAGTTATGAGGGCTTATGGAAAATTATGTCAATATTTAGTTGCCCAGAGAAATTCATCAGCATTGTATGTCAATTTCATGATGGCATGTTTGCCTGGGTTCTGGATAGTGGACAATGCTCTCATGTTACCCACTTACCAATGGAGTGAAACAGGGCTGTGTGCTTTCTCTCATGCTTTTTAGCATGATGTTTTCAGCCATGTTGTCCAATGCGTTCAATGAGGATGAACACAGCATCAAGGTCAACTACCATACTGATGGCAAGTTCTTCAATTTGAAAAAGGTATAAGCCAAGACCAAAGTGGAGGGAGTATTGGTGCATGATTTTCTGTTTGCAGATGATTGCACACTCAATGCAGCCTCTGAAGCTGAGATGCAATAAATTATGGATCAATTCTCTGCTGCCTGTGCTAATTTTAGCCGAATAATTAACACTAAGAAAACAGAGGTACTCCATCAGCCACCACCACACCATCCATACATGGAACCATCGCTTACAACAAATGGAGAAACTTTGAATGCTGTGGATAAGTTCACTTACTTTGGTAGTGTACTTTCCAGGGATGTTGACAGCGAGGTTGACACACATTGCCACAGGTCTATGAGTTAGAAATATCATCTTTCTATGTAGGAATGTAAGCAGTTTAAATTTAATAAATTCCTTATGTTTTCTCTTTCCTACTTACCTTTCCATGATTCTCTTGAGTCTTGTATTGGAGTCAAATTTTCTATTCGACTCTGGTCTTTTCATTAAAAATGCTTGAAAGTCTTCTATTTCATTGAATATCCATTTTTACCCCTGAAGGATTAAAATCAGTTTTGCTGGGTAGGTGGTTCTTGGTTTTAATCCTAGCTCCTTTGACCTCTAGAATATCATATTCCAAGCCTTTTGATTCCTTAATGTAGAAACTGCTAAATCTTGTGTTATTCTAATTGTGCTTCCACAGTGCTTGAATTGTTTCTTTCTGGTTGCTTGCAATATTTTCTCCTTACCATGGGAACTTTGGAATTTGACTACAATATTCCTAGGAGATTTCCTTTTGGGATTTCATTTAGGAGGTGATTGGTGGATTCTTTTCATTTCTATTTTCCCCTCTGGTTCTTGAATATCAGGAAAGTTTTCCTTGATAATTTTTTGAAAGATGATGTCTAGGCTATTTTGTTGATCATGAGATCATGGATGCCCAATAATTTTAAAATTCTCTCTCCTGGATCTGTTTTCCAGGTCGGTTGTTTTTCCAATGAGATATTTCACATTGTCTTCTATTTTTCATTCTTTTGGCTTTGTTTTTATAATTTCTTGATTTTTGCTCCATTCTAATTTTTAAGGAATGGTTTTCTTCAGTGAACTTTTGAACCTCCTTTTCTACTTGGCCAGTTCTGCTTTTTAAGGTATTCTTCTCCTCATTGGCTTTTTGGACTTCTTTTTGCCATTTTGTTTAGTGTATTTTTAAGGTGTTATTTTCTTGAGTATTTTTTGGGGTGTCCTTTAGCAAGCTGTTGATTTGTTTTTCATGATTTTTTGCATCACTCTCATTTCTCTTCCCAATTTTTTCTCTCATTCTCTTACTTGATTTTCAAAATCCTTTTTGAACTCTTCCATGAACTGAGACCAATTCATATATTTCTTGAATGCTTTGGATGTAGGAGTTTTGGCTTTGTTATCTTCTTCTGGTTGAATGTTTTGATCTTCTTTGTCACCAAAGTAAGATTTTATAGTCTGAAGTTTTTTCTGCTGTTTGCTCATTTATCCAGCCAATTATTTGACCTTTTAACTTTTTGTTAGGGTAGGGCTCTGATATCAGAGTGGAAAGTGCACTGCCTCAAGCTTCAGGGGTTTTGTGCAGCTGTTTTCAGAAATACTTCTAGATACCTATAAATTTTCAGTTCTTCCAAGGTTGTATGATCAAAGGAGAGGTGTTTATTCCTTTCCTGGTTTGTGCTCTGTTCTGTGAGTGACCACCCAGCACTCTTTTCTGCCTTGTAACTGTGAGGAGGATTCCCTTTCCACTAACACCAGCAGCTCAGCTATGCCAATGTTCCTCCTTGCCCCAGGACTTCCACCCAGGACCGTGACCCAGATTCAAGAATAGCCAAAGCAAGAGAATTCTCCCTCAATGCCAGCAAAGACATCCCTGCAAACCCTCTCTGATAAGCATCTTGATCCCACTGCCATGTGTGGGTCAAGATCTACAGAAACAGCTGCTGCTGCCACTGCTACCACTGCTACCACTTTGGGTCTAGGTCTGGGGCTGAACCATACTCTTCTCTCACTTAATTTCAGCAGACCTTCCCTATTGACCTTCATTGTCTTTGGCATTTGTGGGTTGAGAAGACTGGAAACCACCACAGCTGCCAGTGATTTCTGGGGAGCCCTAGTCTCATCTGGTGTATTTTGTGCTGGACTGCAAAACTTCCTGTTTCCCTTCCAGGTTGTCTTGAGCTGGAAATTTTTTTCACTCTGTCATTTTGTGGGTTCTGCTCCTCTAGAATTTTGGAGTCATTTTTAGAAGTATTTGGAGGGATTTGTGGGAGAGCTCAAGCAAGTTCCTGCTTTTACTCTGCCATCTTGGCTCTGCCTCCCTAGTAAAATAATTCTTAAATCATCTCTCTTCAATCTATTTTCCAAGTCAGTTGTTTTTCTGATGAGATAGTTCACATTTTCTTCTATCTTTTCATTCTTTTTATTTTGCTTTGTCTCTTAATTTCTCAGTCATTAGTTTTCACTTACCCAATTTTAATTTTTAAGGAAGCATTTTCTTCAGTGAACTTTTGCACCTCTTATTTCATTTGGCCTATTCTGCTTTTTAAGTTTTTTTCTTCAGTAAATTTTTATGTTTCTTTTGCCATTTAACCATTCTGTTTTTTTAAGGTGTTCATTTTTTTTCAGTATTTTTTGTTGCCTCTTTACTAAGCTGTTAATTCTCTCTTCATAATTTTCTTGCATCACTAATTTATTTTCCCATTTTTTCCCCTCTACCACTCTTATCTTTTTTGTTAACTCTTCTAGGAATTCTTGTTGGGCTTGTGTTCAATTAGTACTTTTCTTTGAGGTTTTGCTTGTAGCTGTTTTCACATTGTTGCTTTCCTCTAAGATTGTTTGGGTCTTCCCTGCCATTATAGTAGTTTTTTATAGTCAAGTTCTTTTTTATTGTTCTTTGCTCCTTTTTCTAGCCTATTTCTTTTTTAAATCTTTTAAATTTTAGACAAATACTAAAATTTAAATACATAATAAAAAAGAAAAAGAAGCATATTATAAACTTAAATATAAAATAAGATAAGAAAAAACACTTTATCATATGCACAGCAGAACATAGGACAGGATTCAGAATATTTAGTGATAACTTTCCATTTCAAGAGAGCCTATATTAAATGCTGTGCATTATGTTGAAAGTTGTCCATCTTTTCTTTCCTTCTTTGTAGTTTTTCTTTTGTTCTCTGTTGTACACTTTTTACTTTGTTCTTTTCTTCCCTTTCCTTTCTCTTTCCTCCAGGCTACAATTAAGCATAGATATATTTGTATATAGATATTAATATATGCATACACATCTGAACACATATAAACACATGCTTTCCCTCAGAGATTCTACTCCTAATCTTTGCTTTCATGTGTGTGCATATCTTTTCCCCCCATCTCTCCTAATTTCTCTACTTACTTCTACCTACTACCTTACCCTTCTATTACTTAACCTTCCCCCCTACAGCAATTCCTCCCTTATTCTCCCTTTTCCATAAATCAAAACACCCTTTTGTAATGCTTTAACCATTCTCACCCTCCTTTCTAATGATCTCTCCTTTATCCTCCCAAGAATCCATCCCTTATCCAGACTATTTCTTGCCTTTGAACTTTATGTTAAAGTTGAGCTCTGCTCACCTTAGGTTGAGGAGGTACTGTCCCAAGCTTCTGGTTTTTTTATGCTGCTGTTTCAGAGCCAGTTCTGGGGTCTGAAAGTTTTCATGCTTCCAAGGTATGATCTGGGAAGCGTTTTGGTCCTACTCTATTGATTTATGCTCTGGTCTCTATCCAGAAAGGGCTCTGTTCCCCTGTAGTCACAAATGCTAGAGCTCCTCTTGACCCTGAAGCTGTAAGTTCCCCTGCCTGCTCTCCTACAGCTGCAAATGCTAGAGCTTCTCTTGACCTTGGAACTATGACCAGGGCCCTTGCTTTCTTGTGACCACTACAAGTACTCTTTCCCACCTTAGAACTGTATATGGGCAATAAAGTTGCCAATTAGTGCCGGCTGCACCTAGTGCCACTCCAGTCTCTTTCTGACCAGTTGTCCAAACTGCTTAGTATCGCTGGACTGAAAGCTCCTGGAGCTACTGCTGCTTCTGTAACAGCTGCTTCTAAGGCCTACTGCTAGTGTTGTTGCTATGTGTCCTCCAGGCCAGCTCTTGCTCTAGTCTCATAGACCTTTCTTGTCCAACACCTAAGTTGTCTCAGGCTGGAAAAATGTCTCACTCTGACCTTTTCTTTGATTCTTCTGTTACAAAATTTGATTTGAGGAGATGTTCTTAAGTTGTCTGGAGGACGATGTTGAAAGAGTTCAGCTGAGTTGCTTCTTGAACTCCACCATTTTAATGGAGGGCCCTCCATGATATTGCTTCTGAAGAGATTCTTTCCATACAAAACTTAGTTTATATATAAACACTACTAAAAAACAAAATATGTGCAACTGAACTTTTAAGTACACTTGTCATTTAAAAGTTTGCAATTAGCCAGACAAAAGAAAAATATTTCATATCATAATAAGCTATTTATTTTCATTGATTGATTAGGTGTGTGTGTGTGTGTGTGTGTGTGTGTGTGTGTGTATGAAATTTTTGTGGAAATGTTTTATTTTACTTTTTAAATTATAGCTGTCTCAATGCATTATTGGATAAAGACTGGAAATATAAGAAAAAAAGCATGCTAAAATATGTTAATGAGAAATCTCAAAATATTCATTCAGACTCAGAACCCTACAGAATTTAGTAAAAGTCATTTGGTAGGTCATGCTTAGCTGCCCCCCAGGAAGCAAGGAGAAAGTCAGTAGATATGGATAGATTGAAGATTAGTGAGAGAGTAGAGATGATAGAAGAGGAAATCTGCTAGAGAAGAAGGGGTAGAATTAGATTATTTGTGCATGGAGAGGGATTTGAGTTGGCTATCTCTTCATGTTAGACAGGGATGAAGGAAGAGTTAGTGAAGAAAAGCATCTCAGTAATGTTGGATGAAGTGGAGGAGAAAAGAAGGAATTGTTAGTAAATATCCTCTATTATTTTTCATTGGAATTTAAGGCAGGGTTCTCATCTAAGAGTGTTGGGGATAGGGAGCCATGGAGAGTTTGAGGAGAGATGAAAATGCTTGAAAATTGCTCATGAAGAGTAAGGGTCAGTGTAGTAAGGTCCCAGTTAAGATTATGTAACATAAATTTGTAGTAGATTTAAACAGCACATTTTTGTGATTTTCTCCATCTTTGTTCAACAGCATGTGTATAGGAATGAAGGCATTGGATGGTGGGAATAATCCAAAGCTAAGCAAAGGACTTCAAAGTATTGGATAATATATAGTTGAACAGTATCTTTTTTTCACATCGGCCCTGAACATAACTGCCAAAACAAACCTTTCTAAAATATATTTTTTCATATGTCTCTTCTGCTCAGAAATTTTCTGCATGAAGTCAAAATACAATTTGGCATCAGAGGCTCACTACAACTTGTTGCCAACCTCTTCAGTATTATTTTTCAGTTCTGTACTATGCCTATAATACATAGCAGCTAAAGAGACTTAGTGCTTTCTTACTGTAATTGTCTTCTCAATTCATGAAATCAGTGTCAAGGCATAATTAGGTTTCAAAAGTGTGTAAGTTATATTGATTATACCCTGTGACTTCTTTATCAAGTGAAAGCTTTTTGATCAAGAAGGGAACAGTGTGATTGACCTACCAAGCAAGCTAACCAGACCTCCTAGAGACTTTAAAAGTGGGGGAAAATTTCAACAGTTGTTCAGTTAAATGGTGGATAAGCTCCTTGGTAAAGAATTTTAATTTTTCAGAGTTCCAGTTTTAGACTTGTAAGGAGGAATTTTTTTCTCCTTCTCCTTCTCTGAAACTTTTCTTCCCTACCTCTTCAACCCCTCCATTGATTATCTCATCAAAGACAGTAGGAAACAATATATTCAGTCAGGAGGAGAGTGTCCTTGAAGACAAATTGATGCAGAAAGAGGTGGCAGATCCAAGGATGGCTATAGGTTTTAATAAGACTTCTAGCCCACAAAGTACCAGGAATTGTGAATTATCCCTTTGCCATATATATCCTACAGGATGCCTCACTACCACTGTATTTTAAATATGAGTCCACTTACCCATGGGACCTTGATTTGAGACTAATTAAATCTGACTGACTGATTGTCAATGAGAAACCTACCAGGAGGGCTCCTAAGTGACAGTACTTGGATGATAGAAACTCAAACCTTTCAGGGTTATTTCTAGAATCCTGAAGGATGAAATAGTTAGGGGCACCCTCTCTGGACTCTACATCTTGAGTTGAAGTTGAGGGCAGTCATCCCAGAGGAGGTGGTACCCTCGTTTTGCAATTTATGTCTAAATCATGTACCCATTTGTAGCTTGTTCTGGTGTATGGTGTGAGATGTTAGTCAATACCTAGTGTCTCCCAAATTATTTTCCCATTTTCCCAACAGTTTTTTTGTTGAATAGTGAATTCTTGCCCCAAGAGTTGGATTACTTGGGTTTATCAAACATTAAATTATTATGCTCATCTGTCTTTATATATTATGCACCTAATCTGTTCCACTGATCAAGCTCTTTATTTCTTAACCAGTACCAAATTGTTTTGGTGATTATAGCTTTGTAGTATAATTTGATATCTGGTACTACTAGGATGCCTTCCTTTCCCTATCACTTAAAAAAAAGATATTCTTGATCTTTTGTTCTGCCAGCTGAATTTTGTTATTCTGTTGTCTAGCTTTGGTAAAGTATTTCTTTGGTAGTTTGATTGTTGTGGGACTGAATAAGTAAATTAGGTTAGGTAGTATTGTCATTTTTATTATATTGGCTTAGTCTTACCTATGAGCAATGAATATTTCTCCATTTGTTTAGTCTTATCTTTATTTATGTGAAGTGTTATGTAATTGGGTTCACATAGTTCTTGTGTATACATGTCTAGTTAAGAAGACTCCTAAAGATATTCTGATTGACTCTTTTCCACTACACAACAAATCATAATACAAGCTATAATTTGAAAGTTCAGTAAGAGATGCGTGGAAAATTACTATTAGGATGTTGCTCCTGCATATTGCTCAACAGGGTGTAAGAGCTTACATGGCAGTGAGATAGTTGGAAAATCCCACCCTTCCCCATACCACAATAGGGAGGCTGCAATAGTAATTTAAATGGAAAGATCTTTCCCATTCATTAAAAGACCCATTATTGCCTGGGTCACATGAAAGACTGAGTCACATGGAGCCTGTGGTGGGAGGAGTTTGCTGAATAGGTGGAAGAGGAAGAGGCAGAGCCAGAGCAGAGTTGAGAGAAAATTTAGTCAGAGAGCTGTCAGAGCTAGGAAGGATGCAAGCAAGCAGACTGCTGGCTAGCATGAGTGAAAGAGGTTGTTTGTGATTTTGTTTAAGGGGACCTGCTGGTGATTTGTTTAATGGAGCTGGTTTGTGCGAAGCTTAGCAGAGGGAAGGCTTGGAGATGGTGTTGTACTCTGCATTGCTTTTGTGTATAGATTTCTTTGTTACTATGATGGAATTGGTTTTCTAGTGTCTGAGTAAATATTTTGATTCTGTCTTCCATGTGGAGAGTCTGTTGTATTTTGTGATTCAGAATCACCCTGGATATTCATGGTTGCCAAAGGCACTGTGAATATTGCATTAGGTGCTGTGAATGCCTCACTTGAGACTGGGACTATCTTGGGTAAAATCTGGTTGAAACAGGCTTTGCAATCCAGCATGTCTGCTTATAGCTATGGGGAACTATGACCAAATAAGGTATAAAGAAAATAATGTGAAGGGGATGTTGAAATGTGGGAAACGGGAGATGTAAGCAATGTCAGAGACTCAAGTGGGTGGTTTAGGCATTCTGGATATGCTGTAAACTCTGCAGTACCCAACCAATGGGGAAACAAGAGAGGGAATTGCGAATTGGGAGAAGGGAATAAAAAGTTGTGCTCTTTGTCCCAACATGTGTGTCTACTTGTTGGACACCCACTCTTGCAAGAATGTTAATAAAAGTCCTTTCTGATTCACCATTGGGCACATGGAGTTCTTGGTAAGATACTTGTTTCTTACAGATGAACAAGGCACTATTTTTGATCAAAGAAAAGGGAAATTACTTTGGTCAGGGAAAATAGGGTAACATTGTGTTGGTTCTCAAGGATGACTGGGAATCATTGGGACTCTGGGATATTTTGTGTATGTGCTATTTCATAATTGGGTCTAACCTCCACATGACTATTCAGATTAAAATTCAAATATATGCTTTGCATCTGATGTCATTATAAATCATAAAAATTTAGTTGTGACATTTTGTGCCAAGACTGAAAGTGTGTTCAATCCCAAGGTACCATACAATTGGTGCAAAATAATAATAATGGCAAAGAATGTTTTATTTTACTCTATCACTTCCAATTTTTAAGTTATTTAGTCAGTTATGTAAGCCTGTTTTTATGCATTCAATATCGCAAACTGGTATGTTTAATAGCGTCCTTTCCCTAAAAATATTGGGGCTCTAATTGAGAAACTTGGCTCTTTGAAAGATCGCAATAAAGACTTTCATGAAAAATTCCTTGAAATTTAATGTGAATTTAAGATAAAATATGACAGAGGAAAACAAGCAAGTAGAGAAAGCCCATTGACAGCCTAATCATACAAAAGAGGAACTTTGGAGCTGTCAGCACTTGTAGGAAAGGATGCATGCCTGGAAGCCAGATGCTGCATAAAGACTATTTTCCATAGTTCCAGGTCTGGGCTCTGTGATGTTAATCTTGGCCCCATGTGTGGGGGTGGGGATAGGGGACTTGTGGATAAATTAACAAAGCCTGTGGAGGAGGAATTGCATGCATTCCTGGGACTGCCATAAAGTAAAAACAGATAAAAAGTAGAAAGTCATTTTATAATATTTATATAAAAACTAAACCAACAACCCCCCAAACTATAAGAAATTACAGATCTTTGTGCATTTGTAGATATATGCAGCACCTTTGGAATTCTCTTTCACAAAGGAGCTGCCCCATAATAGCTATTGTAAGTTCAAGTTTCTTTGAAGGCTTAACTTTACTCTAAATGATAACTTATAAGCCTCCATTGATTCACCTATTTTTTTCTGTAGTCAGACAGAGGGCATTAGAAGAAAATTTGTAATAGAACATATAGACATAGGGTGTGTTCTCCTAAAGATATACATGCCATCAGTGAACAGAGTGAGCATGCATAGGAATCATACAGGAGGAGAAATGTGGGGTTCACACTTGGGGAACATGAGGAACAGGCAATTTACACCTGTGAAACAATATGGTGTCTGCTGGGTGAATTCTTTTGCTGGACTTGCTCCTGTCTTGATGTGGTGGTATTTCTGTTAGGCCAGCTCCTTTTTGGGCACAGGATTTATACCTTGTGAGGTATTCAGTCTGCTAGAGTATGGTGGCTAGAATCTGCCCCAATGAAGGCAGATTGACAATCATAGGCACTTAATCTCAATAACAAAAGCCAGCAGAGTGCTCCTTGACTGAAATTAGTTCTGTCCTTTCTGATCTTTATTTCTGAGTCAGAGATTAAAGCTTTCTGTTACGGATGACTGTATTACATATAGTTAATATCCTCTGGTTTACCTGCAGATGAATTTGAGCCAGGATGAAAAGTAACCCAAGGAGGCTGAGCCAGTACCCTTCAACTACCCAGTCCAAATTCTTGTCTTTATAATGCATATTTGTCAACAGCGAAGTCTAATTGTTTTGTTTCTGTATTTTGACAATTGAAAGACCTCTTTTTTTCTGCATGTGCTATCCATGATATAATACTAATCAACATTTATATAAAGCTTACTAGGTGCCAAGCACTGTGCTTTACAATTATTATCTCATTTGATCCTCACAACAACCCTGTGAGGCAGGTGCAAATATTTTCTCCATTTTATAGATGAGGAAATGGAGGTAAACAGAGGTTAAGTGACTTGCCCAGGGTCATACAGCTTATAAGTGTCTGATCTTGGATTTGAAATCAGGCCTCCCTGATTCCATGTCCAGCACCTTTTCCACTGTATCATCTAGCTGTCTAAAAGATAATCTTATAGGAAGCATATTTCAATGCCTCTTTCCCTGCTGCTTTCAAATGCTTACACCTTGATCATCCTTAAAGGATATTTACGTGTTCCTTACTATCCCCTTCCCCGCTTTCATTCTACATCTCTCCTCCTTTCATTGCCAACTTTCTAGACAAAGTTATCAATATTTGGAATCAGATCCCCAAAGTCACTGAATTTATATTTTGACCTAACCTGTTTTTCCAGGCTGATTGTTATCTCTAACTAGACTCTATCCTTTGACTATGTAATAAGTTTAAGTACCTGTAGCACTTGTAAAGGCTTTAAAGTCTGCAAAGTTTTTACGTTATCTCATTTGATCCTCACAACAACATGATGCAATCAGATATTACTAATATACCAATTTTGCAGATGAAGAAATTGAGAATAGCTCAATGACTTGCCCAGAATAACATAGCTATGGAGTATCTGGGACAGGATCTTCCTGACTTGGTCAACTCTCTAACCATGACATTACACCTGTAAGTATAATTCCACCTGAATGTTCCCTTGAGATTTTAAATTCATCTTGTCCCAGAGCCAGATTGTTATTCTTTTCCCTGTTGCTTCTTTTGACTTCAGATTTTTCTGTCAGTAACACCTATATTCATTCACCTAATCTTCCATTCCCAACCAAAACTTTGGTGTTAATTTTTACTTTTCCATTTCCTTCATCTTTCATGTCTGATTGCTTACATAATCCTGCTGATTTCACCATCACAATATTTTTCTCATTCATATTCACTTTTATTTCTACTACTATCACTTTATTAGAGATTTTCTTTATCCACTTGTCTGGATTATTTCCTCTTACAGATATTTCTAACTCTACTATCTCCCTTCTCTAATTCTTCATTCATATCAGTTAAAGACCTACTTTCTTTGTTCATAGATCTGTTGATATTACTTCTCTACTTCTAGATCCATGCTTTCACGTTGCCTGCTTAATGCATAGTGCACACATAAACTCAATTTGCCATTACATGTGCTTGTGAGTGGCTACATGATGCAGTGAATAGAGCATTGGGCTTTGAATCCAGAAGACTCAACTTCATGAGTTCAAATCTGGCCTCAGACACTTACT
The DNA here is from genome assembly GCF_028372415.1 of Notamacropus eugenii. Classification (NCBI taxonomy): domain Eukaryota; kingdom Metazoa; phylum Chordata; class Mammalia; order Diprotodontia; family Macropodidae; genus Notamacropus; species Notamacropus eugenii. The sequence continues at coordinate 324,816,082 of NC_092872.1, forward strand.
AGCTATGTGATCCTGGGTCAATCTCTTACCCTTCTTTGCCTCAGTTCCTCATCTATAAAACAAGATGAAGAAGGAAATGGTAAACCACTTCAGTATCTTTGCCAAGAAAATCCTAAATAGGGTCCCAAAGAGTCAGACATGACTGAAGTGACTAAACTATAAATGTCTATTAGGGCTGATGCTATGCTAATAGTTATACACTTTTACTCATCATTTTATTGATTGTTCTATGATGCAAACATTAAATACTCGAGGAACAAACCACCAACATGATTTTAAAAGGTCCTGATATTTGTACTGGTGCTCATGATAAAGTACCCTATTTGCCCAGTCAGAGGCCATGTGTCTCCCTTAGGGTGTTATTGTGGTAAGGCTCTATCAATCTGCACTGCTCTTGAGAAAATAAAGGATGCTCATATTTTCAAGTACAGGAAAAACAGGAATCTGTCTTAGTCATGAACGAGACAGAACAGGCTGCTGACTGGTGTTTCAAGTGGATTTTTGTAGTTGTGCCTATGGATTCTTACAAGTTATGTCTAAGCTCTGATCAGTTATTGACTGGACAAGCTTATGATGAAAAACTAACATGCTGAAAGCTAATATGATGAAGGGAATTAGCAAGTGTTTATCAGTTTGTCTTTTTACCAGATTTGGGAAATGTACACACACACACACACACACACACAGACACATACACACACATACACATATACACACATAGCAAACCAGTAGTTCTCTAAATTTGGAAGCCACACATGTTGTTGCCAAACTATACTATCCAAGGTCTTATCTTATGATAGAAAAACAATGTACATTGTTACAAACAACTACCTAGTCACAGAATGGGAACTTAAAACAAAATGGAGTTATACATACTAAGTTAACAAGTCTAGTGCCATCCTATCTTCCCAGTCTTGTCTCACATTACTTTATACTATGTATGTTATATTTTAGCCAAAAGAGATTTCTCTGCTTTGTGAGCAGATTAACCCTCTTACTTCTCCAAGGCTGGACAAAAGTTAAGAGACTATTGTTCGATGAAGCAAACTGCTAACTGAATCATTACCTAAACTCTCAACCCTTGTTCACTCTTTATTTAAAACTCTTAACATTTTTGACTTCAAAATTACTTTTTTTGAGAGATGTCCAAGGGAATGTGCAGATCCTGTAAGTTTTGATATTTCTCTAAGAAGCAAAGAAAAGAAAAAGCTTAGGTTTAGAATAATCTGAAATTAATACAAATGTTTCTGGCAGCCTTGTGCTTAAAACCAAGAACATACGTTTTGTTTCTTTCTTTATTTTCCCTCTCACAACTCAAAAGCTGTGGCTTCCCATCTCTATGCCTTTATTCATGATGCTCCAAATTAAGGGTTGGCAAACTATATAACTTATGCCTTTTTGTGTATGACCCATGACCTCAGCTGTAAAAGTTTTTGTTAGCTTTTAAGACATGCAGAAATTAGCAGTGGATTAGATTTGGCATGTGTGTCATACTTTGTTGATCCCTACTCTGAGTGCTTGTAATGTCAATTTTAACTGTTCAATTTCTACTCATTCTTTATTGCCAAGTTCAAATGTTATCTGTGTCTTACAATCTTTTATGATCTTAGCCAGCTGATGACCCTTTTCCGCTTTGGACTTTATGTAGCATTCTATTTTGCATCTCTTTGATATATCATTTATAATTTTACACTATGGAACAGAACTTGTACTAGATTTTAAATTCCATTAAAATAAACATTATGCTTTCCCTAAACTTGTGTATCACCCTCAGTATATAGTAAAGCATTTTGCATACAGTGGGTGCCAAAGGTTTTAAAATTTGTATAGAAATTAATTAGGAATTCAAAAAACTGAAGATTAGAGAGATGAAATGATTTGTCCACGGTTATGTGGCTAATACATGTCAGAATAGCTTAGAGTCATAATTCCTTTCCCACTGCACCTTAGGTGCCCAACTTTATTCTGTGTGGATCTGGAATATTTTCAAAGACATGAATTAATCTTCTAACGTTCTTTGTTTCTGTTAAGTGCCATTTGTTCTCATTTTGCAGATGAACAGATGACACAAAGCTGGAATAGAAAGTTGACACTGGAAGACAGAATCAAGATTTAAATAGATGCTGATGAACTCAAATGTAATAGAAATAAAGTCAAAGTTGTGAAGATGTAGTCTTGCCTTTGACAGATGTGCAATGTGTGACTTGGGCAAATCACTTAACCTCTTGATACTCCAATTAACTTTATAACACTGTAAGTAGCAGAGCATGTTATCAACTTGTATGTGTTGCATCATTGGAAATTCCCTAGAATGATGAAGTCACAGGATCTAATCCCCCAAAAAAGTGTTATACTTGGATTAAAAAATAGCTAAATGGTTTAAAAAAATACAAAAATATAATATGGAGTTGTGTTCAGATGCCTTCCTCAATTTGTGTACAAGTTTGTGTATATGTCTTCATTGTGATATAGCAGATAAGAAATTAATGCAAACCTAGACCAGTAAGGGAGGAATAGGGCTCAAAATGAGCAAGGTGATAGTTTAACTATACTTTGATCTGGTTAGATTACATCTGTAATAGTGTGTTCTTGTTCTCTATTTTTGCAAATTCACTGGTAAACTGGAGAGTGTTGAGAGGAGGGCAACCAACAAGCTGAATACTCTCAACTCCAAAATGAATGACCTAGGGATATTCACCTAGAGAAGACTTAGGGGAAATATGTTAGCTTTCTTAAAGTAACTGATAGAGTTGTTACCTTGGAAGAGAGACTAGATTTATTTTGTTTGACCCTAGAGGGCAGAATTTGGAACAAGAAATAGAAATTAGAAAAAGGCAAATCTAAGCTTGATAGAAGGAAAAACTTCCTAATAAGTTATTCAGAACAGGCTGCATCAGGAGGTAGAAGCTTCCTCTACACTGGGCTATAAATGCTATATAAGCACTCATTGGGCATGGTATAGAAAAGATTCTTGTTCATGTATAGGTTGTGTTAAAAGACAAATCCCTTATGGCTGGTGAAGAAAGCATGCGGCCCTTGGTAATTTATAATGCATTATCAGGAGTCATGCTTATTGTTGTGGCCATTTTTGACCTTGTGAGTATGGTGAATGAGATAGACCAGGATGTGGATAAGTGGTATGGAGTTATTGATCTAGCCCATGTCTTGTTTTCTCTTCCCGTGATTGAATCTAGTCAAGTTCAGTTTGCTTTTGTCTGGGAAGGAGTTCAGTAATCCCTTACCATCTTTGTTCAGGTTTTTGAATTCTTTGTACTGCCACAGATTGGTGGACAGAGAACTAAAAGAGCTGCTTGTAGTATTTTCTCCTTGATCTGGGAACTCTGAAATTTGGCCACAATATTCCTAGGAGTTTCTCTGTTCAGGTCTCTTTCAGGAGGTGATTGGTGAATTCTTTCAATATTTATTTTGCCCTCTGATTCTAGAACATCAGGACAGTTTTCCTTGATAATTTCATGGAAGATAATGTCTAGGCTCTTTTTTTGATCATGGCTTTCAGGTAGTCCTGAAATTTTTAAATTATTTCTCCTGGATCTATTTTCCAGGTCAGTTGTTTTTCCAACGAGTTGTTTCACATTATCTTTTTTTTTTCTTTTTCAAATATTTGGTTTTGTTTACTAACTGCTTGGTTTAACTCGAAGTCATTTGTTTCCCTGAACTCAATTCTCTCTTTCAACGAATTATTTTGAAACTTCTCCTCCATTTGGCTAATTCTGCTTTTTAAAACCTTCTTCTCCTCGTTGGCTTTTTGGACCTCTTTTTCCAATTAAGATAGCCTCTTTTTAAAGCTGTTATTTTCCTCAGCATTTTTTTGGTTCTCCTTTAGTAAGCTGGTAACTTGTTTTTTAAGGTCTTCTATTGCCTGAGCCCAGTTTAAGTTTGCTTTTGAGGCAGGGGCCTTGACTTCCTCTGAGAGTATGCTTTGTTCTTTCTCATCTGAAAGGATGGGGGTAGACACCTGTTCCCCAAGAAAGTAACCTACTATGGTCTTATTTTTTTTCCCTTTTTTGGGCATTTTCCCAGCCAGTTACTTGACTTTTGAGTTTCCTCTCCACAACCACCTCACCTCCAGTTCCTCCAAGCCAGCACTAGGGGGCTGAGATTCAAATGAGCTGCTCCCAAGCCTCAGAGGATTTTGACAGGGGTGGGGCTGCTATTCAGTGTGAGATTAAGCTCAGCTGCTCAGGTGGGGGCAGGGCCACCACACAGGGTTCAGGTCCCTCAGGGGCTTTCTGATGAGAACTTCAACAATGGATGCAGGCTACTGCCTGCTTTGGGAGCCCTGTTCGCTTTTGCCTCTACTGCTGCCACCTGAGGAGGCCTGAGTTATGGTAACACCCTGCTCCCCTCTTGGCCAGCCAAAAAGACCCTCTCACTGACCTCTGGTACCTGTGGCTTTAGGGATCTGTGCTGCTGCTAGAGAGTCTGTCCCTGAAGCCTACTTGGATGTGCTCCTCTTGGTACCACATGGCCAAGGCAGGGCTGGGCTCTGCTCTGCGTTCGGTGCACGACAGACCTTTCCCATTGGTCTTTCAGGTCTCTCTGGGATAGAAATCTCCTCCACTCCTTTGTTCTGTGGCTTCTGCTGCTCTAGAATTTGTTGAGAGTTCTTCTTGACAGGTATTTTATGGGTTGTGGGGTAAGAGCTAGCATATGTGCGTCTTTCTACTCTGCCATCTTGGTTCCTCCCTCTCATAATCCCTATTTGCCCGAGAAACTTTTATGCAACCCCAGGTATATTGGTATATAAAATGGTATAAAAATCAAACATTTGCTGATAATAAATCATGAAGAAATTTACTTTAAAACAATTCTTTGGTATGCATATAATTTCACCCTTTATTAAAGATGAAAGCAAATTTGCATATTAATGAGATGGATGTGCTTGTTTATTACATAAAAAATTAAATCTTGGCAGGATATTTGATACTGTAGGATGTAGAGCATCTTCAATATTTTTCAGAGTTGATCAACATTTTGATTTTGTAACAGTCAATAGTGAGAACACTGCTTTGCATAAATACATAGTACAAAATAGCAGATGTTTAGGACTGTTTCAGAAATTTTTGGAAATTCTGTCCTAACCCCAAACCAAAATTCAATTAACAATTTTGTGTGCACAGTAAAATTCAGTCTTGAATCTGAACTTGTATATTTCTGGCAACATTTGTTGGTGCTATGTGGTGTGATGGTATGTGCATTGCAAAGTGCAGTTGTTGTGTATTCAGAACCAAGGATTCAGTGAGGTTGTGTGATGCAACATGGGCAAGCCCTGCCAGAAACACCTCAGATTCATTATGAATTTGATTTTGAATTAAACTTTTGTCCTTGTGTGTTCAGAAACCTTTTACAATTGCAAATTTTTCATATTCAATTATATGACCCTATTTGGCGGTTGCTATCCACAGTTTAAGAAGCACTAGCATAAACAACTCCTTCCTAGAAAAGGTTTGGCAGATCAAGGAGTAGAACTGCTGGGAGGTACCTTGTTTCTCAATAATATAGCTGTTGTAGACATGACTCTAAATCCAGCACTATCTTAGTTAGAGTTTGTTGGATGTTGGGATGAAATGAGGAACTTGTGAATCATTGAACAAAGCTTTACTTTGTTCAGATATACCAAGGACACAGTGGCATTCACCTTCTCTGGATGTGACACCCTCATCTCCATTTGAAATCATCAGAATATAGTAATTCACATGGTCTCAGGTACCCACCAAGTCTGAGAGGCACAGATTTCACTGAGACTTTTTATGTCCTTAAGTCCAGAAAGGTAAGTGTGGGGCCATTCAGGAAAACTCTGGTCTCATCATGGTGGTTGTGTGTGTGTGTGTGTGTGTGTGTGTGTGTGTGTGTGTGTGTGTATGTGTATGAGAGAGAGAGAGAGAGAGAGAGAGAGAGAGAGAGAGAGAGAGAGAGAGAGAGAGAGAGAGAGAAAGAGAGAGAGAGAGAGAGAAAGAGAGAGAGTTAGGTCAACGGGGAAGCTGAAATTGTCTTTTGTAATCATGGAGAATAGGAATTCTCTGATTGAATTGCCATGATGAAGGTGAGAGCAGTCTTCATTCAAATCCCAAAGAAGGGGAAAGCCCCTTATAGAGGCCTTTAAAAGGAATCAAGGTCCATTTCCAAAGATATTCAGGGAAAAAGAAAAAGAACCTATATATAAAAAATGTTTATAGCACCACTCTTTGTGGTGGCAAAGAACTGGAAATTGTGGAGACACCCATCTACTGGGAAAGACTGAAAAAATTGTGGTATATGATTGTGATGGAATACTACTGCTCTATAAGAAATGATGAGTTCAATGATTTTAGAAAAACATGGATAGACTTACATGAAGTAATGAAGAGTGAAATGAGCAGAACTAAGAGAATGTATACAGTAACAGCAACATTGTTTTAAAAACAACTTTGAGGGAGGGCCAGAGCCAAGATGGTGAAGTGAAAGCAGGGACTTTCTTGAACTCTCCCCCAAATCCCTCCAAATACCTGTAAAAAAATGACTCTAAACAAATTCTAGAGCAGCAGAACTTTAACATGGACAAACTGAAACAAATTTCCAGCTCAAGACAACTGGGAAGGTCAACAGAAAAGGTCTGTTGCACCAGCTGTGTGAGGAGTTCAGTCCAGCATTCATTGTGCTGGCATAGACTGGGCCCCAGTAACACTTGGAGTAAGCCTATGGGGGCTAAATCACTGGCAGGATGGCGGTTTCCAGAGTTACTCACCCACAAATGCCAAAGTCAACTTAGAAAGTCAGTAGGAAAGGTCTGTGGGACCTGGGTGAGGGAGGAGCATGGTCAAGTTCCAGACCCAGACCCAGACCCAGGACTGTGACAGCAGTTGTGGTCACAGTGGGGGCAGCAGTGGGAGTAGAGTAGTTTCTGGAGCTCTTGGACCACAGATGGTGGGAGGGTTGAGCATCTACTCAGACAGGAATTGCAAGGATTTCTTTGATGACTCTGAGGAAGGATCCTCTTGCTTTGCCCTTGCTTGGATCTGGGTCACAGTTCTGGGTGGCAGTTCTGGGGTAAGGACGAGCACTGGCATAGCTGAGCTGGTGGCAGCAGTGGAAAGGGAATCCACCTCACAGTCACAAGGTGGAAAAGAGTGCTTGTGGTCACTCACAGAAGACAGCACACACCAGGAGAGGAGTGGACACCTCTCCTTTGATCAGACCACCTTGGAAGAACTGAAAATTTACAGATCCCTAGAAACATCTCTGAAAACAGCTGCACAAAAACCCTGAAGCCTGGGCCGTGCATTTTCCATTCTAAAAGCAGAGTCCTACCTTAACAAAGAGCTAAAAAGTCAAGTAATTGGCTGGGGAAAGCACAAAGAGTGGTGAAAAATCAGAATGCAGAATATTACTTTGGTGACAAGAAAGATCAAAACATACAACCAGAAAAAGACAGCAAAATTAAGGTTCCTACATCCAAAGCATTCAAGAAAAATATGAATTGGTCTTATGCCATGGAAGAGCTCAAAAAGGATTTAAAATCAAGTCAGAGAAGTAGAGGAAAAATTGAGTAGAGAAATGAAAATGATGCAAGAAAATCATGAAAAGTGAGTCAACAGCTTGCTAAAGGAGATTCAAAAATGCTAAAGAAAACATCTTAAAAATAGACTAACCTAAATGGCAAAAGAGGTCCAATAAGTCAATGAATGCCTTAAAAAGCAGATTTGGACAAATAGAAAAGGAGACTCAAAAGCTCACTGAAGAAAATAGTTCCTTAAAAATTAGAGTGGGGCAAATGAAAGCTAATGACTCTATGAGAAATCAAGAAATTATAAAACAAAACTAAAACAATGAAAAAATAGCAGACTGTGAAATATCTCATTGAAAAAACAACTGACCTCAAAAAATAGATTCAGTAGAGACAATTTAAAAATTATTGGACAGCCATGATAAAAAAAGAGCCTAGACATCATCTTTCAAGAAATTATCAAGGAAAACTACCCTGATATTCTAGAACCAGAGGGGAAAATAGAAATGGAAAGAATCCACCAATCACCTCTTCAAAGAGATCCCAAAAGAAAAACTCCTAGGAATATTGTAGTCATATTCAAGACTTCCCAGATTAAGGAGAAAATATTTCCAGCATCCAGAAAGAAACAATTCAAATATAGAGGAAACACAATCAGAATAACACAAGATTCAGCAGTTTCTGCTTTAAGCAATCGGAGGGCATGGACTATGATATTCCAGAGGGCAAAGGAGCTAGGATTAAAACCAATAATCACCTACCCAGCAAAACTGAGAATAATACTTCAAGAGAAAAAAATAGATATTCAATGAAATAGAAGACTTTCAAGCATTCTTGATGAAAAGACTAGAGCTGAATGGAAAATTTGACTTTCAGATACAAGATTCAAGAGAATCATGAAAAGGTAAATAGGAAAGAGAAATCATAAGGGACTTCTTAAAGTTGAACTGTTTATATTCCTCCATGGAAAGATGATGTTTGTAACTTATGAAACTTTTCTCAGTATTAGGGTAGTTGGAGGGAATATATTCATATAGACATAGGGCACAGGGTGAACTGAATAAGAAGGGTTGACATTTAAAAAATAAAATTAAGGGGTGAGAGAGAGGAATGTATTGGGAGAAGGAGAAAGGGAGAGGTAGAATGGAATAAATGATCTCACATAAATGAGGCAAGAAAAAACTTTTACAGTGCAGGGAAGAGGGGGTAGATGAGAAGGAATGAGTGAACCTTGCTCCTATCAGATTTAACTGAAGGAAGGAATAACATACACACTTAATTGGATTTGGAAATATTTCTTATAATAGACATATAAAAGAGGAGAGGATGATAGAAAAGAGTGCAAATGAGGGGAGGAATAATCAGAAGCAAACACCTCTCAGGTAGGACAGGGTCAAAGGGGAGAATAGAATAAATGAGGGGCAGGATAGGATGGAGGAAAATATAGCTAGTCTTTCACAACATTACTATTATGGAAGTGTTTTGCAGGACTACACATGTATAACCTATATGGAATTGCTTGCCTTCTCAATGAGAGTGGGTGAAGAAGGAGGAAGGGAGAGAGTGTGGGACTCAAAAGTTTTAAAAAGGAATGTTAAAAATTGTTTTTACATGCAACTGGGAAATAAGATATACAGGCAATGGAGTATATAAATCTATCTTGCCCTACAGGAAAATAAAAGGGGATAAGAGATGGGGGGTAGGGAGGAGGGGGGAGGGAGGTGGTGCTGGTGGTGGTGATAGAAAGCAAGGCAGATTAGGGGGAAGTGCAATCAGAATGCATGCTCTCTTGGGGGTGGGAGGAGGGGAGAGATGGGGAGAAAATTTGGAACTCAAAATCTTATGGAAGTGAATGTTGAAAACTAAAAATAAATAATAAAAAAAGAACTTTGAGTGATTAAGTCATTTTGACCATTATAAATACCCAAATTAACTACAAAGGACATATGAAGGAAAATACTATCTGCATCCTGAGAAAAAACTGATAAATTTAAGTACATATAGAAAGATTTTACATATCTATCTATCATCTATCCACACACACGTTCATAAAAACATAGTTGTGTCTGATTGCTGCTATCTCTAGGGTGGAGGGGGAGATAAGAGAAAAAGAAAAAAGAAATTTACAAGATACCTTTATTATATATTTAAAAGGAATAGCAGGTTGTTCATAATAGATTTGCAGTTCTATGTGCAATCATCTTATAAAAATTATACTGTGCTATGGAAATACTTGTTTTATTCCATAAATTAAAAATAAATAAACAAATATTTTTTAAAAAGAGAGCAAGATTTTGTAGTATGCACTTCTATTAGGGTATCAGGGAAGGGGAAGTTTTGACTGTGGGTGAACTTGGATATTGTTGAATGAGTTACTGTGCTGGGTAAGTCTTGGAATCAAATCAGGCCCTTGGATAGGTTACATGCAAGAAAATTGTGACATTTTATATACCTTAATATGGATCTGTTATGAGACCAGTTTTGGAGGCATTGTTATTTGTACAGTATTTTTGTTGCTCCTCCTGGCCATCATGGCTGCTTTTCACATCAGTAGATTGAGAGAAATTATTTTACTATCATACTAATAAGAAATTATTAAACTAGGAAACAGGCCTTACTCCTTTATTTCCTCATATAAAGCTCAGTCCTTGTAAAAAGTCAGCTTCTAAAGGACATGACTGATTGATGAGATTCCTCTGGCTCTCAAAGGACTTGCTTTTCTGTCTTGGTGGGGACCCCACACAACTAGGAGACCTAACTTCTGTTTAGAGTGTAAGCAGAATCTAGTCTAGGTGAAAAGAAACAGGGAAAAGATTCGCTGTCCTTGTACTGGCTACATTTTTTGCTCAAAGATCAAGCTTTAAATCCCATTCATTCTGGAGCTCATAGATTGGACAACAAGTCCTCACCCACCTAGCACAGAGTGAAAGTCATTACTAAATAGTAATTGTTTCTCTTTTACCCAGGTACTCTGAGGATCTTCCTCTCCCAGTTTGACTTTTTTTCTCCTTTTTTTTTCTTTTTTTTTGATTAAAGGGGCCATCCCTTGAATAACTACTTGAAGAAGCCTATTCATTGAATGGGTGTATCTCACTCAAAGTGAGAATGTGATAAGACCTTAGCCTGAAAGGGCCAGGGTCTCACATTGCATCCTGGGCCATCTCCAGTTTGCTTGATGAATATGAGGCCACTGGACCCAAATGGCTCAGGAGAAGAAAGTGAGTTTGGTGACCTTGCACAACTGTCTCTCACTCAAATCAAAGTCAACTGCAAGTCATTTCATCATCTAGATGTCATGATCCTCTTCGAGAATGAAGAACAAACACAATGTCAACAACCCCTCCATTAGGGTTTAGAGCGACTCAGTTCATGAATTGGGAGAGGTGGCTGAGTCTCATGATCAAGCCATATTCTCAGCTGGAAGAGCGGAAGAATTCTAATTCACCTCCAATAAATGTCTACCAGTCAGGATTGACTTTCACTTGTCAGGGAAATTCCCTTTCAAAAAATATTTAAGGCTTTCATGCTTCACATTTTTTGTTTTTGGTTACCAAGAGAAACCACTGACAATTTACTGATTGCCAGATAGCCTAATAAATCAATTATTAATTACCTAGAAACTCTGTCTCTTGGGTTTTTCATTTGCTGCAAGATAATGCATGCAAAATACTTTGCATATCTTAATGTCCTATTAAATCACTTTCCATCATTCTACAAGATGAATTAAACTCTGAACCTCATATCTCCTCACCACCTACTGATCCTGGGGCTCCTCTGATTGGAGAAGGTGGAAGATGGACATTGGAGACTTCTTCCCTGACCCTCCACCATTAAAAGAGAGCTCTCAGAGAATTCACCTCATCATTTCCCATCAGCTGTTTTTCTGGACTTTGTGATCTCCAGAACCTCATCATTCTGCAAGATGAAATCAACTCTGACAGTTTCTCCTCACATCATTTCCCTTCCTGGGCTTCAGGACTTCATCATACCCCTGTGCTGGGTGATGTCCCTCCGCACTCCACTCTTCACCTTTTATTTATTTCATAAATTAATTTATTTGTTTTCAGTTTGTTACAATCACTTCCATATGTCTTAGATTTTCTCCCCCTCCCACCTTCCTCCTTCCCCAAGGTGGCATGTAATCTTATGTATATGGGTTTTACACATAAATTTTTATTAACTACATTTTCACATTAGTCATGTTACATAGAAGAATCAAAACACATGGCAGAAACTATGTAAAAAAACAAACCAAAACAAAACACAACACAGGAGAAAATATTGTTCTTCATTCTGCGTTCTGATTCCATAGTTCTTTCTCTGGATGTGGATGGCATTTTGCCTCAAGAGTCCTTTGGGAATGTTTTAGTTACTTGCATTGTTGTGAAGTGCTAGTTCTACCAGAAACAGTCCTCATACACTGTGGCTGATACTGTATACAATGTTCTCCCAGTTTTATTCATTTCATTCTGCACCACTTCTTAAAAATCCTTCCAGGCCTCTTTGAAGTCCTCTTGTTCATCATTTCTTACAGTACAATAGTATTCCATTGCATTCATATACCACAACTTGTTCAGCTATTCCCCAATTGAGGGACATCCCCTCTATTTCCAGTTCTTTGACACCACAAAAAGAGTTGCTATAAATATTTTTGTACATGTAGGACCTTTTCCCATTTTTGTGATCTTTGTGATATAGTCCTATAAGTGATATTGCTGGGTCAAAGGGTATGTACATTTTTGTAGCTCTTTGGGCATAGTTCCAAATTGCTCTCCAGAATGGTTGGATTGGCTCACAGCTCCACCAACAATGAATTAGTGTTACAACTGTCCCATATCTTCTCCAACATTTATCATCTTCCTGTTTTGTCATATTAGCCAATCTAATAGATGTGATATGGTACCTCAGAGTTGTTTTGATTTGCATCTCTCTAATCAATAGTGATTTAGAGCATTTTTCATATGACCATAGATATCTTTAATTTCTTCCTCTGAAAACTTCCTGTTCATATCCTTTGACCATTTATCAATTGGGAAATGACTTTCACCTTTTTTATAATGTGTTGTTTTCTCCAATTAGATTGTGAATTCCTTGAGGGCAGGGACTGTCTTATGCCTTTCTCTGCATCCTTAGTGCTTAGTATAGTGTCTGGCACATAAAAGGCAGTTAATACATGTTTGTTGATTGAAATGCTTATTGATACAAATGCTAGATTTGATTATTTAATGTTATTAATAAGAAAAATGTCTTAGTTTAAAGGTTATGCTTATGATGTCATAGGCTATCATCAGAATTTAACTTGTTTAGGAGGCCTGGCTTCCAGATGTGACTTTGGCATCATGATTTAAAGCAAAGTAAAACAGAACAAAAACCAAAACAAAGCAAAAGCTTATCATCTGCTCACTTATTCTGTCTTTGTTAGCCCTCTTTCCTCTTACACATTTGCAGAGAGATTAATTTGAGAGGAAAACGAGCTAGTAGCTAAAACTTGCTGCTTTAGAGATGTCACATGGGGAGATGAAACTGTCTAAAACTTTGGAAAATGGTATTAAGAAGATTTGCTACTTTAGGTCATGCCAAGACCCCAGTATAGACAAATGTAGGAGAATTTTGTGTATAGTCAATAACAATATATTAACAACCAGATTTATAATAAATTAAAAAAAATTACACTGAAGTTTTCAAATTTTGTGGTTACTTGATTTCATCTTCAAGAAATTTCAAGGGAAGGACAGGGAGAAAAGGAGAGAAAACTCTAAAACTTATGGAAGTGATTGTTGAAAATTGAAAGCAAATAAATTAATTATAAAAATAAAAAAAATTTCATTTGGAGTTTTTGAGATGTTATGCAATATGAAGATTTATAATACAAGAGATTTATCGAAAGCAAAGAAGAGGGGGCCTTGTTGGATAACATAAGAAGAGCTTTCGTGTGACCTATATTCTGCCATGGTTGGCAGGATGCCTTTGTTTTTTTGCTATCTCAGAGGAAGTGAGGTGGATCAGATATTAGGAAGAGCTTTGTTGCCTTTTAGGAAAAACTAATCTATCTTTTGGTGAAATGGGAAGAATCCTGGTTCTATCAAGGATTCTTATTTGAATTATTCCCATCTTCTGCTTCCTTTTTTCCTCTATACATTGTGTTGATTAGAGGAAGTTGTGAAACCCAGATGACTTGTCCCCTACAAATTTATGTTATTTGACCTCAACTGGGCCTTCACTGTAGCAAGTCAATCCTTTTAGTCTTTCTTAATTGAACTGATTACCTCCCAAAACTTTTCCAAACCTTCTCTTCCCTCCTGTAATAGTAATTTAAAATTGGAAGATCTTTCCCATTCACTAATAGGCCCATGTGACCTGTCTGGGTCACATGAAAGCCTGAGTCACATGGATCCTGTAGTGGGAGGAGTTTGCTGAGTGGGTGAAAGAGGAAGGGTGGAATAGGAAGAGGCAGAACTAGAGCAGAGCATAGAGGAAGTGAGTCAGAGAGCAGTCACAGCTAGCAAGTATGCAGGCAGCTGGCCATTGTGAGTGAAAGAGCTTTTTTGTGATTTTGTTTAAGGGAGCTTGTTTGTCAGAAGCCTAGCAGGGGAAGGCTTGGGGATGGTGTTGTTCTCTGCATTGTTATTGTGTGTAGAGTTTTGTTACTGTGATGAATTTGCCTTTTGTGTCTGAATAAATGTTTTGGTTCTGTCTTCCATGTGTAAAGTCTATTGTATTTCATGATTCAGAATTGCACTGGGATATTCATGGTCACTGTAGGTGCTGTGGATATTGCATTGTTGCTACACCTCTTTAAATTTTCCATATTTCATTCTCCCTATGGTCTCAACTGAGGACATATTTTAGTGAGAAAAGAGAGATTATTTGCTTTGAGCACTATTGTCTCCCTTTCTCTTCATCTCAAAACCCTTTGACATCATCTATCATACTCTTGGATAATGAAGTGATCTTTTTCCTCACCAAAGGACATGCCCTTTCATTGTCTCCAGAAGATTACTTCTTGAGTTTCCCCACCCACATCTAATCTTTAGTTTCTTCCTACATATTGATTCCTATTACCCTCCCTTCAGTATTTCCAAGTATTGCATATCCTTAAAAACCTTCTCCATACCTAGTCATACCTTCAAGTTATTCTATAGTTTTAGTCCACTTCATGTTCAAACTTATAGGAAAGGCTGTCTATACTAATTTTTTATGCTTCCTCTTCTTTATTTTTCAGCTCTTTGCAATATGGCTTCTAAGTTCATTGATGACTCACCTAAAACTGCTCTCTCTAAAATTATAAGCTTTCTCTTTATTGCTACATCTCATGTTCTTTTCTATGTCCTCATCTTTCTTGACCTTTCTGCAGTACTTAATAGAGCTAACCACCATTTCCTACTGGATTCTTTTTCTTTGGGTATTCTTTTTTTAATAGCATTTTCCTCCCAATTAAACATAAAGACAAAATTTAACATTTGTTTCTTTAAAAAATTTTTTCCTTCCTCTCTTACCTTTGCCCTCCCTAAGATGGCAAGCTATTTTATATAGGTTATACATGTACAATCATATAAAAATATTTCCATATTAGTCATGTTATAAAAGAAACAGACCAAAAGAAAAAAAATCAGATAAAAAATGAAGTGCAAATAGCCTGCTTTAATCTGCATTCAGACTCCATCAGTCCTTCCTCTGGATATGGATATCATTTTTCATCATGAGTCCTTTGGAATTGTTCTGGATAGCTATGTCATTTATAGTTAATTACTGTACAATGTTGCTCTTATGGTATGCAATGTTCTCCTGGTTATTCTCTCTTTACTTTGCATCTGTTCATGTCAGTCTAGGTTTTTCTGAAATCTATCTACACATCATTTCTTATAGCATAATAGTATTCCATTATGTTCATATACCACAACTTGTTTAACCATTCTCCAATTGATGGGCATCCCCTCAATTTCCAATTCTTGGCTACCACAAAAAGAGCTGCTATAGGTATTTTTTATAATTGGTCCTTCTCTCTCTCCCTCTTTTAAAAAAGAATCTCTTTGGGATACAGATGACTAGAGATATTGCTGGATCAAAGGGTATACCCAGTTTTAGAGCCCTTGGGGCATATTTCCAAAGTGCTCTCCAGAATGGTTGGAACAGTTCATAACTCCACCAAAAGTCTATTAGTGTCCCAGTTTCCCCACATCCCTTCCAACATTTATCATTTTCCTTTTGTTGTCATATTAGCCAATCTGATAGATGTGAGGTGATACTTCAGATTTGTTTTAATTTGCATTTCTCTAATCAATAATGATTTAGAGGATTTTTTATGACTATAGATAGCTTTGATTTCTTTGTCTGAAATTGCCTATTCATATTCTTTGACCATTTTTCAATTGAGGAATAACTTGCATTTTTATAAATTTGACTTAGTTTTCTATATACTTGAGAAATGAGGTCTTTATCAGAGACTTTTGATGTAAAAATTGTTTCCCAGTTTTCTGAGTTCCTTTTAATTATTTTTACATTGGTTTTGTTTGTGCAAAAACTTTTAAATTTCTATAATCAAAATTATCTATTTTACATTTTGTAAGGCTCTCTATATTTTCTTTGATCTTAAATTCTTTCCTTATTCATAGATCTGACAAACTATCCCATGCTATCCTATATCTAAATCATATACCCATTTGACCTGATCTTGGTATATGGTGAAAGATGTTGATCTACACCTAGTTTCTGCCATATTGTTTTCCAATTTTCCCAGCAGTTTCAAGCTTTTTGTACTGGAGCTCAGAGTCTGCTGCTGCCTTTTTCCTGGGCTTCAGGGCCTAACTGCTGGCTTGCACTGAAAGGTAGGCCTTTTTGCTGGCTTGTACTAATTGAGTGGGATAAGGGGTTTTCCCTGTTGGCCTCCTCTGGGGCAGGACCTTACTGCTGATTGCTAGGGAAAGAAGGCCTTTCTGCTGGTTGGCCCTGAGGGAGGGATCTTGTTACTGGTTTGTCCTCAGTGTAGGACCTTGTTGCTGGGCTGCTATAAAAACAAGGCCTCTCTGTTGGCAAGCACTAGGGGATGGGGCCTCACTACACCAATGGGGTCAAGGCCCAGTTGATGGTCTGTGCTGGGGGTGGGGCCATTGAGGTGGGGCATTACTATGCTGCACAGTTTGCTGGGTTGCCTCAGAGACTGTTGTCTTGCAGGAAGGCAGGGACTCCCTGGTACATTTACCTGGGCTTAGAACCTAGCAGCAGGCCTCCTACTGTGAGTCTGGCTGCTGCTGCTCTGGGACCTCCCTCTTCCAGTAGGACAGACCTTTTCTGCTGTGCTAGTAAGGTTCTTCCCTGCTTTTAAATAATTTCTGAGGTGGTTTTCAAGTTGTTTGGAAGGGCATTTGGGAGGGCTCCAAGGGGTTCCTTCCTCATTCGGCTATCTTGGCATGGAAGTAGGAGATATATTTTTCTAAAAATAATCAATTTATTTATTTTTAGTTTTTAACATTCACTTCATAAAATTTTGAGTTTTGAATTTTTCTTCCCCACCCTCTCCTCCCCCCTCTCCAATATGGCATGCACCCTGACATTGGCCCTACTTATACATTCATATTAAACATATTTTCACATTAGTCATGATGTAAAGAAGAGTTAGAAATAATGGCAAGAATCATGAGAAAGAAGAAACAAAACAAAACAACAAAAGAAAAGGAGAGCAAATAGTATGCTTCTATCTTCATTTAGATTCCAAATTTCTTTTTCTGGATGTGGATAGTAATCTCCATCATGAGTCTTTTGGAGTTTTTCAGACCCTTGCGTTGCTGAGAAGGGCTAAGTCTTTCAAGGTCAGTCATTGCACAACACAATGTGGCTTTTACTATGTACAGTGTTCTCTTGGTTCTGTTCATTTCATTCCACAGCAATTTATATAATTCTTTCCAGGTTTTTCTAAAGTCTTCCTGTTCATCATTTCTTATAGCACAACAGTATTCTGTTACATTCATATTTGTTCACATTCTGTTAAATTCACAATTTGTTCAGTCATTCCCCAATCGATGGGCATCCACTCAATTTCCAATTCTTTGCTACCACAAAGAGAGCTGCTATAAGTATTTTTGTACATTCAAGTCCTTTTCCCATTTTTATGATCTCTTTGGGATAAGAAATGTATTCTTAACCAAACAAGAGATAGAGGCAATTACAAAAGATAAAATAGATAACTTTGATTATTTCAAACTGAAAAGCTTCTGCTTTTCAAAATGTATCTAGGATAAGAAGGGAAGTGGATGAATGGGAAAAAATTTTTAATCAAATTTCCTTAATAAAAGTTTGGTATCCAAGATATAGAAACAATATATATGTGCAT
The DNA here is from genome assembly GCF_028372415.1 of Notamacropus eugenii. Taxonomy (NCBI): domain Eukaryota; kingdom Metazoa; phylum Chordata; class Mammalia; order Diprotodontia; family Macropodidae; genus Notamacropus; species Notamacropus eugenii. Next base: position 324,833,913 of record NC_092872.1, read on the forward strand.
AATATAATGTAATACATAAATACATATAAATCGTTATATATATGTAATATCCATGCCCTTAATAAATGGTCAAAGTGTTCTCAAATAAATGGTCCAAAAAATGGTCAAACAGTTCTCCAAAGAACTGCAAAATATTCAAAACCACATGAAAAAAATTCTAAATTACTAATAATATGAAAAATCAAAATCAAAACAACTCTTTGATTTTACCCCAGACCTTCCAAGCTGGTAAAAATGACAAAAAATGTAAACAGTCAATGGGGTCAAGGGCCATGGGGTTGTAGAAAGGTAACACACTAATATATTGTTAGTAGAGCCATAAAATCATATAAGCATTTTGGAAAGCAATTTGAAATTATGTAAATAAATTGACTCAAATTTCACCCTTTCAACCAGGGACTGCAAGGAAATTCTCAAGAAGAAATTCTGCACATTCTCCAAAATATTTATAGTAGCACTTTTTGTGATAATTAAAAAGTGGAAACAGGGTAGATGCTCATCAACTAGGGAATGGCTAAACAAATTGTGATACATGGATGTAATGGAATATTACTGCAGCTAGGTGGTGCAGTAGATAAGAGTACTGGACCTGGAATCATAAAGACCTGAATTCAAATGTGACCTCAGACACTTACTAGCTGCGTAACCTTGGGCAAGTCATTTAATTTCTGTTTTCCTCAGTTTCCTCATCTGTAAAATGGATATACTAATAGTGTCTACTTCCCAGAGTTGTGAGGATCAAATGAGATAAGTGTAAAGTACTTATCAGGTATTGGCATGACACATAGTAAGTGCTATATAAATATTCACTACTATTATTATTATTATTACTTTATTTTAAGGAATTTTGTGTTTGATGCATACAGAGAAATATGGAAAGATTATAAAAACTGATGCAGAGTGAAGTGAGTAGAGCCAAGAAAACAATATACACAGTAATTTTAGCAATGTAAAGTCAAAGAATAACTATACCACCCTCCAAAATCTAAATGTAACAAAGTGATAAAGCTCAAAAACGACTCAAAGAGAGATGAGAAGACACCCTCAATTTACTCCTCCGTAGAAGTGGGAGGTCTTCAGGCATTACACATTGTGAATGATTTTGGACTTTTTTTAATGTGTTGATCATTTCTGCTGATTTCTTTTCCTCTCTGGAAAAATGCAAAGAAAGAAAAAGAGCCAAAAATGGCTCTCTGGGAGAGGTGGGAGACTTAGATAGCTATGGTAATAAAAAAAAAATGAAAATATCAACAAACATTTTTTTAAAAAGATGTTAAAATAACCTTGAAGTATTATTTTACAACTATCAGATAGGCTAAAATTTTAGAAAGGAAAAGTGACAAGTGTTGGAGGTGATGTGGAAAAATTGGGACACATTCATTGGTGATAGAATTGTGAACTGATCCAACCATTTTGGAAAGCAATTTCAATTATGCCCAAAGAGTTATTAAACTACCTATACCTTTTGATCCAGAAATAGTACTACTTGCTCTATTTCTGAAGATAATTAGGGAAAAAGGAAAATAATCTATATGTTCTAAAATGTTTATAGCAGTTATCTTTGTGGTGGCAAAGAACTGGAAATTGTAGGGATGCCCATGAGGCTGAACAAGTTGAGTCCTATTGTCTATAAGAAATGATGAGCTCAATGATTTTAGAAAAACCATGGAAAGACTTAAATGAAATGATGAAGAATGAAATGAGCAGAATCTAGGGAACATTGTATAAAGAAACAGCAATATTGTTTTAAAAATGACTTTGACTGAATGAGTTATTTTAATTATGAAAAATTCCAAAATAATTATAAAGGACATCTGAAGAAAGATGCCATCTGCATCCAGAGAAAGAACTGATGACTAGAAGTATGTATAGAATAATAATATAGGTATATATGTATGTATATGTAACTATATATACATATATATACACACACTTATTTGTGTCTTAGAGTAGCAATTTCTAGGGTGGGGAAGAGAAAAAAAGAAATTTATGTAATAATTTTGTTGTATATTTGAAAGGAATAGCAAGTTGTGGATACTAGATTTGTAGTTTCATATACAATCATCTTTTTATTGTATTATGTCATGAAAATGCTTGTTCTATTCCATGAAATAAAAATAAAATTAAAAAAGATGTCTATAGTATATCCACTTCAAGATATCTGAAAGGCAATTGGAGATGTGAGACTGGATGTCAGCAGAGAGATTTTGGGCAGGATATAGAGATTTTAGAATCATCAGCCTGGAGATGATAATTAAATCCATGGGAGCTGGTGAGATCATCAAGTGAAATAGTATAGAGGGAGAGAACACCTATCAATAAAAGGCTTGACCTGGATGAGGATCTAGCAAAAGAGACTGAGAAGGACCAGGAGAAGAACAAGGAAAGCTTAGTATCTTGAAAATCTAGAGAGACAAGAATATCAAGAGGATAATCAGCAGTGTCAAAGGCTGCAGAGAGATCAAGAAGAATGAAGATTGAGGGATGGCCATTGGATTTTGCAGTTAAAAGATCATTGGTAATTATGGAAAGAACAGTTTTATTTGAATGATGAGTTCAGAAACCAGATTGCAGAGTTAAGAAAGAGAATGAGAGAAAAGAAAGTGGAGGTGTCAATTTTGGATGGTCTTCTACAATTTAGCCAGAAAGGGCGGAAAGGTATAGGTTAATTGCAGAGATTAAAGGATCAAGTGAGGTTTTTTTTTTAAGGATGAAGAAGACATGGGTGTGTTGATAGGCAGTAAAGGAGCAATCAGTGGACAGGAAGAGAGTAAAGTGAAGTGAGAGAGGGGGTATGACAGTGGGTATGACCTGCTGCCAGAGACAGGATAGAATGGGATCCTTTATGTAATACAAGAATTTGTCTTGGTATGGAGTAGGACCACTTCTTTTTCATGTGAGACAAGAATGAAAGAGGAGATAGTGGCCAAAGGTATCTGAATCATATGAGATGAGGAAGAAGGGAGAAGAGGGAGCTCACAGTGAATGGGCTCAATATTTCCTATAAAATATGAGGCAAGGTTCTCAGCTGAGAGAGTGGGCAGAGAGGAAGCCATGAGAAGTTTGAGGAAAAATGAAAAGGTCTGGGAGAGTCACTGTGGAGACTGGGATAGTGAGTTGATAAGGGATATATAGTAGGGTTGTCTAACAGCAGTGAGGGTCTAGTTGAGGTTGCATACCATAAATTTGTGGTGATCCCAGTGAGAATGGTTGTGTGGTTTTCTCCATCTTTGTTCAAAAGCAAATGTAAGGTATAAATTAAGAGAAACCTGAGAAGACTTGTATGACTTGAAGTAGAATGAAATGAAGAAAACCAGAATAATTTATATAGAGATTACAGTATTTTAAAGAAAAACAACTTTGAATTATTCAAGAATTCTGATCAGCATAAAAAGCAACCAATATCTCAGAAGTCCACAAGTGAAGCATGCTTCCCCACCTCTTGAAAGAGAGGTGATTTACTAGGGGTATAGGAGATACACTTTTTTTGCATGTGACTAACATGTGAATTTGTTTTACTTGACTATGCTTATTGTCTACACAACAGAATATTTAAAAAAATTTTTTTGGAGGGGTGGAGAATTGGGAAGAAGAGAGACAATGATGGCAGTAATCCCCCCAAAAGGATCAATGAAGCATGTGTTAAAAATGCACAGAAATTAACAGGAAATTCAGAAAGAGGCAAACAAGTTGGACAGTTTTGCAACTGTGTTGAATTGATTATGTATTTAAAAGTTTCAGCTATGTGTAAAAGAGATTCCTCATTAAAAAAATAGTTTTCTTTTACTGTTCCTTGTATATGAGAATATTCATGTTTGCTGGTATTTTCAAGTTCAGAATACCAAAAGAGAAAACTTTAAAAAAGAGAGGGAAAAGCTCCCTAATTCAAGATAGCCTTTTAACAATCTCTCTCTCTCTCTCTCTCTCTCTCTCTCTCTCTCTCTCTCTCTCTCTCTCTCTCTCTCTCTCCAGCTTCTCTCTAAGTCAGTTTTTACTACTCTTACAATAATAAAAATTATCTTCAAACAGAGGACCCTGAGGGACTTAAGTGTTTTCTTTTTTTTCTTCTTTTTTGGGGGAAAGAAATAGATCTCATGGCCTAAGTATTTAGATGATATTGGTTACAAGGAAATTTATAGTTTTAAAATTCAGTGGAAAGTAATTTCAACCAGTATTTATTAAGCACCTTTTTATTACCTGGCCCTATGAAATAAGAATATACAATTCTTATCCTCAAAAAGCTTACATGCTTGATGTGGATAGGAATCTAATAAAGGACACACATGGTATAATTAGAGAACAACAGAAACTAGACCAGGACAAAATGCTCCCTTATATAGGAATAGTTGTGCAAATGTAGAGTCCAGAGAGTACACCTAAAGAGATCAGTATTAATTTGCATCACCTTCAAGAAGGAGGTGAAAAATTGAGTTAGGTCTTGAAGGACCATTGAGAGTGTCCCTATTAAACTTTGTTACATGTCACTTTTTGTATGTACCTGTGCTGAGACTTGGGAAGTGAAGTATAGTGGAAAGACCACTGGATTTGGAAACAGCATCTGGGTTTATACCTATCATCCTGTGATTCAGTTTTGATGGTGTGCTCAGCATTTCATACCCACAGTGCCCCACTTCTTCCATAAAAGTATGTTTTCCCTCTTTGGGGACACAACTGATCATTATAATTATAATTTCAGTTAATTATTCTTTCTATTTCTATTCCATATTGTTTCCAGGTTCTGCTTAAGACACTCTGGCATAAACTTGTATGTCTTGCATATTTCTCTAAATTTCTCAAATTCAATGTTTCTTATAGTGTGATAGTATTCCATTATACTTGTAACCTGACTTCCAATCAAGGCTGAGGCATTTTGTGCACAACTATACATGAAGAAGGTGACTCCTAATGCCATGACATAATACCAGGCAGCTAGATGGCATGGTGCATATAGCACTGGACTTGTATTCTGAAAGACTTGAGTTCAAATCTACTCTCAAATATTTACTAGCTATATGACTCTTACAAGCTATGAATCTCTCTTAGATTCACTTTCTTCATCTGTAAAGTGGGGAATATAATAATCTAGTTCCCAAGATTGTTCTGAGGATCAAATGAGATAGCATATGTAAAGTACTCTGCAAACCTTAAAGTGCTATCTAAATGCTAGTTTAAAAAAAATTGGTTGGGAGAATACTGAGGTGATGCTGCATACCTGAATAGAGGACAGAATTGGTCCAGGGCTTCTTGGGAGACAAAGATATATGGTTTCAGAAATTCCTCGGAAAAGACACATGGACTGAGGACATTTCAAGAAGAGGAGAAAGAAAGCCTTTGAAAGTTGTAGACATTCAGGGGAAACTGACTCTTCAATATGTCCCTGATTTCCAACTTGCCTCCGTAGAGACTTCCGAGGCTGAGAACTTTCCCTTGAGTGAAACTGGACTCTCACTCTCTGTCTTGGTTTAGGATGAGATCTCATCTACATTCTTACATATTCTTTAGTAATTTGGCAAACATGTGGCCCCCAACACTCCTGAGTGTAACCAGAACCAGACTGAAATATAATTGGAAAATATTTAGCAAAATAAATAAAAACAAAATAAAACATAATATTAATATGTAGTCTTCCAAGTCAATATGCGCCCACAAGGAACCTTATGTATGGTTTAGTAGTCCCTGTCTCTTTGTGAGTTTTACACTACTGCTTTACATTTCTCTGATTTTTGCTTGCTGTTTGCTTATATAAGTGGGCTAACTCACTATTCTCTATGTGTGATGTTCATTTAGACGCAAGTGGTAGCACAATGCATGTAGAATTGAGTCTGGAATCATGAAATTCTGAGTTCAAATCCAGCCTCAGACAGTAGCTGTGTGACTCTGGACAAGTCATTAATCTTTTGTTTGCCTCAATTTCCCTAACTATATAATGTGAATATTAATAGCACTTTCCTTGCAAGGTGGTTGTGAGGATCAAATGAGATAATACTTGTAAGAAATATTGAGTACATTGCTTGGCACAAAATAAGTGCTATATAAACACTTATTTCCTCCCTTTTCCTTTCTTTCGTATAATCAGTATTTGATGGGAACGAACTAAGCTGGTGTGTAAGGCCTACCTTTGTTCTGATGAACAATCAGGGAAGAGGTTTTTGTTCTGAATCTATTGTACACTTAGATCAACAATATTTAAACAGGTTAGACAGATATAATTGCAGTCCAATACAAATGCTTACCCATGATCCTTTTCCAGCTCTCCTCAAGGAAGAATTAAAGTATCCCTTAGAGAGGGTGGGTCAGATATTCATTCATTCATGTTACCCTCAAACAACATACCTTATATACTAATGTTTGTTAATTTCCAAGTCATTTCTAGTTGGCTATATTGTGTGTTCTTCTATTCAAATTTGAGTATGATTTTCGAAAATCACAAAATAAAAAATAAAAATTTCACATTCAGTTTGTACAGAATAGTGGAACTTTGATTCAAAGGTTTTAGAAGGAGCTTAAACACCTTCCTAATTCAAGGTTTAATCTAAACCTTTTCTAGGAAAGAAGTAATTAAATCTTTGAGTTTTAAAGGATATTTCTGAATAAAATGTTGAATAGAAAAAGCTAATATGTCCACAAAAAAGACATGTAGAATAAATATTTGGAAAAGAAAGGGAAAAGAAGCCTTAGTAGGGAGTTACTATATGTTAAGCATTGTTCTAAGTGCTGAGGATACACACAGAAAAGCAAAACTTGAGTCCTTGATCTCAAGGAGGTCACATTCTAATGAGAAGACAACACATAAAAGAATGTTCACTTGCAGGGCAGATGGAAAGACCTAGTTGTCTTTAAAGTTCAATGTCAGGGTGAATGAAAAAGCCTAAGATTCCCTTGGGTACAATAGTAAGTCAAATGGTGATTTCCTGAACTTCTAAAGGGCATAGCAGTGGGGCAAAGAGTAAGGACTCATGGATTGTAGAGGGCAGTGGTAGAGCAGACAGAAGGATCCTCTGTCTTATTGGAAGGATTTCAGTTGGTGACTCCCTGCTCATCCAAGCTGTGTGAATGGCCACATCTCCAGCTTCCCTGTTGGGAAGAAGGGAGTGGGCTAATGGATTAGATTAGAGTGGTGAGAAGTGAGATGTCAGCTGCCAGCTAAGAGAGGGCATCCTGCTCTCAGTGGAGGTTAGGATTTGGTGAAGGGGAAGGGTGAGTCAGTACCTGTTCCTGCTGGAACTTTTGGGACATATCAGTAGAAAGTTGCGAAGTAGGGAGAGAGAGTTGGAACTACAGACAACATTGGGAACCTAGGATTTGTAAAGGGTGTGTAGTTACAAATTGGTTTCCAGAGTGGTTAGATGAATTCACAGTTCCATGGAGACTTTAAAAGTCCCCAAACTCTTCATACCCTATAGTCATAGCAATACCACAAATAAATATATACCTAAAGAAGTAAAAGGCATAGGCAAAGGACTCATATGGACAATACTTTGTTGTAGCAAAGAACTGGGAACAAGATGGGTGCCCATCAATTTCAGAATGACTAAAGAACTACTGTACATGAAGTAATGGCAAATTATTGTGCTATAAGAAATGACAAGAGGGAGGGTGCAAGAAAACTTTGGAGAAATTGAATATATTGATACACAGTGAAGTAAGTGGAATCACGAGAACATTTGGCAATATTATATAGAAAAAATGAAATAATTAAGAACTTTCATCAATGCAGTGACTAATCATAACTTCACAAGAAATGAATTGTGTTTTCTATCACTTGGTAGATATAGATATTGTAGGTACAGAATTATATAGCCCATATATTGAATTATTTCATTTCTTTGTTATAAGGGTTTCTACTTGGGAGACAGTGAAACTAATACCACCACCCCCCCCAAAAAAAAGAAGAAAAGAAAGAAAGGAGCATCTATGAAATAGTTAAAAAAAAGAAACTCCCACACAAGGGAGTAGAAGAAAGTCTAGAAAGGGATACAGTGCCTGGCACATAATAGGTGCTGTAAAAATATTTTTTGACTATTTATTTACATAGACAAGTTAGACAGTTTTGTTTCATGACTCCAGTGACTCCCTATTGCATCCAAGGTCCAATATAAACTATTTGACTTTCAAAGTCATTCACAGCCTGACCCCAACTTATCTTTCCAGTCTTGTTGGACGTTATTCTCCCTCTAATATTTTTTGATCCAGCCAAACTGGCCTTCTCTCTGTTCCATGCCTTTTCAATAGGCATCCTATATTCTAGAATGTACTACTTCCTTATTTCTGCCTCATAAAGTCTCTCTCTTCCTTTAAGAAATAGCTCAACTACCATTTTCTACAGGAAGCCTTTCCAGATCACCCCATTTACTGTGTCCTCATTACCCCAAGCTTTATGTTTAAATAGTTTACTTCTATTTGTATTTATTCATTTTATATTTATGGTGTACATATTTATATATGTACTTCCTATTTCTACAATTAAAGTGTAAGTTCCTTTTGAGTGGAGATTGTTTTATTCTTTGTACTTGGATCTTGAGTGCCTAGAGGCCCTTAATAAAGGCTTTTTGATTGTTACTACCATATGAAATTTAATATGCATCTAAAAACTATGTCTAACAAGTTCTATTTCATATACAGTCTTCTTTTCTCTTCTTTGTTGTCTATTGAAATATTTGTGTTTCTTGATGTTTAATTTAAAAGAAAATAAGATTTTACCCATATTTTTATATAGATTTATAAGAATATTTACCTGGTATTGCTGTGTGTTGTGTGCCCAGCAATAATAATAAAAAAGATGCATACTAAGGTCATAAGTTACAACATAAAACATATCTTTCTAAACCTGTTTCCCAACTTTTTCATGATATGCCGTGTGATCTTTATAGTAATTTTCTTCTTAAATTCATCTAGACCTATGATTTCATTAGTATATGGAGCTTCTGATGATGAAATATTCTCTATAAGTTAACACCTACTCTGCAACTTGTGTTCTTGGAGAACTGCCTGGTACCTTGAGAGGTTAAGTGTTGAGCTGATGGCAAGTGGTCTTTGTCAGAAGTTGGATTTGTGTCTAAAGTCTTTCGGTTTCCTAGGCTGGTTCTCTAGTCACTGTTTGTTGCTGCTTGAGTCTTTGACTTCTCTCAAATTCTAATGCTGTGACCATTACTCAGACACTTTTGTCATCAGAAAATTTTGGTCCCATGTTTCCTGGTTGAAGTAGGAATACCATTAGCGAGGTAATAGGAGTGAATAGCAAGAATGCAGATTCAGGAAAGGGAAGAGAACTGGAAAATTCATCAAAACAATTATTCTACAAAATAAATATTTTGAAGGAGTATTCAGAAGAATGTTGTATTAGATGAGTAGCATAAATGAAACTCCTTTTGTTAGAAACCTTGGAGAAAAGTCATTCATTGAAATGAATCAAGTTAAAGCAAAGTACCTATCATCTGGCTGTGGAATCCTATCCTGCATCAGAGTAACCATACAGAGGCATGAGTTTTCTCAGGATTTCACATCTATCAAACAAACTTAAGAAATTACTAAGTTTGTCAAAAACCAGAAAATTCTTTATGACTTATCCTTTGTTGCCCCATCAAATTCCTAGAATGTTGTGGTCGTTGTTTATTTTAGGTAAAAAAAAAAACCCAATTTAATTGAAATGCTCCTCCATTCCTAAAGGGCTTTGGTATATTGCACACATAATTTGTTGATAAAGACCCACCTATTATAACAAAATACATTGGAGAGTACTCTGGGAAGATAGTGAAGTGGATCAGAAAACTTTAGGCTCTCCAAATTTCCTCCACAAAAGAAGACAGAACATCACCTCAAAGTGAACACAGAGCAGAAGAAATAAACAAAAGATGAGATAAAGCAGTTGTCCTAAAACTTGAGAAAACTCCAGAAAAGACTTGACCTCCAGGGTGGAGGTTTGTCCTTAGTGAAGTGCAGATACCTCTGTAGAATCAACAGGCCAAACAAGCTCTGGGACCAACTGGGTTGGAAGCAGCTTCAGCCTCAGGAACTTTTACCTCATGAACTTTGTGGGGGTCAGAGAACTGAGTAGGAGGAGACTGAAGGACTTTCCATTGTCAAGGGACACCAAGCACAGGTCTGCTGACCAGAAATGTCCTGTGCTGTGGCTATCAGTGGTGGTGTTGGTGGAAAGGAGCTAGTAGACACTTGGTGAATGTGGTGGCAGAGGGGTGGGGACAGCACAGAATCCCTGGTTTCAGTTCCAGGGCAGAGACGACAGTTGAGGTTTTCAGTCACCAGAGGGATCATAGGGAGCAGAGTATGTGGGACAGCATATAGCTGGAGGCCTTAGACATGACTTAGGTGGGGAGAGGAGTAAGATTGGGCTTTGGGAAAGATCTCAGAAAAAAAGCAGTAAGAAGGACCGGAAGTTTAGGGCATCATTCCTCACACCTTGGGACTGGAACTTGATTAAGATAATAAGCTGCTAAAAACAAAATAAAAACAAAAATGAATAAGCAAAGGAGAAAAAAACCTAAGCATAGATAGCTACTATGGGGATAGAGAAGGTCTGGGTTCATACTCAGAGGAAGATAGTGGAGCTAAAAAAAAAAGCCACTCTATTTTCAATGAGAAACATCAAATGGTCACAAGCTCAAAAAAGTTCTCTGAAGAACTCAAAAAAGACTTTAAAAGTCAAATAAGAGAGATCAAGGAAAAACTAGAAAAAAAATCAAAACTACCCGAGAAAATAAAGAAAATTATGAAAAGAAAGTCAACCAACTGGAAACAGAGAATCAAAAACTTAAGAAAGAAAATAATTCCTTGAAAACTAGAATTGGGCAAGGGAAAGCTAATGACATTATGAGACATCAAGAAATAATAAAACAAAATCAAAAGAATGAAAAAGAAAAGAATGTGAAACATCTTATCAGAAAAACAACTGATTTAGAGACTAAGGAGAGACAATGTAAGACCAGTCAGACTACTTGAAAGTTATGATAAAAAAAGAGAATCTTGAAACAATACTACAAGAAATTATTAAGGAAGATTGCCCTGAAGTTCTAGAACAAGAAAGTAAAGCAGAAATAGAAAAAATACGCTGATCACCACATGAAAGAGATTCAAGGAGGAAAACTTACAGGAATATCATAGCTAAGTTTCAAAACTCCCAGGTTAAGGAGAAAATATTTTGCAAGCAGCAAGAAAAAAAAGAATTTAAATATCACAGAGCTACAATCAGGATTGCACAAAACCTAGCAGCTACCATGTTGAAGGACTGTAGGTCTTAGAACATTATATTTCATAGAACAAAGTACTATGGTTACAACCAAGAGCAACTTCCCCAGCAAAGTGAAACGTTATTCTGCAGAAAAAAAAAATGGACATTTTCCAAATTGAAAGATTTTTAGATATTTGTGACAAAAATGGCAAACAAGGGAAAATTTGACATATCACATCCAGGAGAAATATTAAGTAAACATTAAAGACCAATTGTAAGAGACCCAATAAAGTCAAACTGTTTACTTCTTATATGTGAATGTGTTATCAGTATTCTTATGCCTGTCATCATTATTTTGGTAGTTTGAAAGAAAGGGTTGGACTGAGCTGTTTGTGACAGGGTGATTCTAATAGAACTGCATAGGGAGAGATAAAAAGGAATATTATCTAATGCAAATGAGGCATGAAAAGAAGCAAGTGGGGGGAAGGTTGGTAATGCTGGAACCTCACTGTCATCTGAAATGGGTTAAAGTGGGAAAAACATATACATCTAGAAGGATTTAAAAATCTTCTAAATTTAGAAAGAAATAAGAAGGCAAGGGAATAGGAGGGACTTTTATAAGGATGTGTACATTAAGAATTAGGAGGGGTGAGGGGTAAGGGAGAAACTCTCAGAAAGATTGATTAAGGTGGAGGGTGGCAGGGAGAGGATAAGAGAGGGACTCTTAGAGGGCCAAGCAGATTAAGGAATAGAAGGGCAAGGCAGCAGATAGAGGCAAATTAGATGAGTGAGGAGAGATAGGGAAAATAAGGTGAGAAGGATAAGAAAGATAGTGAAGAAAAATAGAATGAAGGGAAACACACAATAAATAGTTATAACTTAGAATGTGAACGAGATGGACTTACTCATAAAATGGAAATAGATAGTATAATGGATTAAAAATCTGACTTCAACAATAGCTTTCAGGAAACACAATAAAAATGAGAGACACACACAGAGATAAAACAAAGGACTGGAGTAGAATTTATTATGCAAAAAAATCAGGGATAGGAATCATGATATCAAAGTTAGCTAAATAGATTTAATTAAAAGAGAAAAGACTTTGTGTCACCGATATTATTCAATATTGTTTCAGACCATTTAAAATAACTACACAGTAGAAAATACCCAAGAGTGTGCCAAAACAGATACAAGAGCTACATGAACATAAACACAAACCACTCTTTATACAAATAAAGTCAGGTTTAAATAACTGGAAAAATATTCATTGTTCATGGGTAGCTAAAGCCAGTATAATAAAAAATGACAAATTTTGCTTAAATAATCTACTTATTCAATGCCATCCTAGTTAAACTACTAAAAATTTATTTTACTGAGTTAGAAAAAAAAAATAACCAAATATATCTGGAAGAACAAAAGGTCAAGAATTTAGAAGAAACTAAGGAAAAATAATGTAAAGGAAGGAGATTCAGCAGTACTAGACCTTAAACCATATTATAAGGCAAGAGCATTGTTAAAGCATAAAATGGATAATTTTGATTATTTTACATTTAAAATGTCATGTAAAAATAAAACCAATGTAGCCAAGATTAGAAGGAAAGTGGAAAATTGGGAAAAAACACTTTCATAGAGAATCTCTCAGATAAGATATGATTATAATGGAATACTGCTATGATATAGGAAATGATGAGCTGGTTGATTTAGAAAAAATATGGAAAGACTTGGACCTATGAAGGAAGGTTCTATCTACCTCAAGAGAGGGAAATGACACATAGAAATATGCATAGTATAATCTTATACATGTGTATGTTTATAGATATGTATATATGCATATATATATATATTTATAGTTGTAGTCTTCTTGGGAAATAGGGAGGAAGGAAAAAAAAATACGCAGCAGAGAACAAAAGAGAACCTAGAAGAAAGCACAAAAAAACTGGGTTACATTGAAAACAATGTCTAGGATTTTTCACATAGGTTTTCATGAAATGGAAATTCGTTGTTTTTTTTATTGAATCCTCTCATTTTCTGCTGTATACAGGGAAATGTTCTTTTTTCATTTCCTATTTTATATTTAAGTTTAAAATGAATAAAAAAATTAAAAACAAAACAAAATACATTGAGTTTGGTAACAAATTTCAGCCAGAGACCATGAAAAGTTATTTTTTTACTTTTTTTTGGCTTTTTATTGAACCAAGAGAACTCTCTGTAAATGAAATAGAGATAAAAATATTTACCTCTAAGTTAACTGACATTTTTGTTTGGAGGGAAAAAAAGATCTTTCTGCTTTACTTTTCTGGAAAACAGTATTATGTGATAAATTGTTGTAAGAATAAAGGCATAGGGAAAGCTCTACTTTACAAATAACATATGTAGAAAAATAGCAGATGCCTGATGGAGTAAAAAACCAACTTACTGCCAAGATCTTGAAAAACTAAATAAATTTCCTTTAGTCTTTGATAATGATGATGTAATAGAACTAATAGGAAGATCCTTGCAACAAGGGAGAAATGTTAATAAAGCAGCAGTTATAGTTCTTGGTGTAATTGCTAGTACTTTAACATAGCAGCCTTTGGCTGATGTGAATAATAAAATGGGGATCATGTGAGGTGTTTCTATTAAGCAGAGGTAAAGACTACGTTTTGTAATTTGCTTCTTGCAGTGATTTCAAAAAATCAAACCAAACCAAAGTTGGAATGACTAGGATTTAAAAATGGATTTCACATATTCCAAAGTTTTGAATGTATTCGTTAATGAAAAATAAACTCTGAGAAGTTAAATAAATTACCTGTATTTTACAGCATAACTAAATGTTTTTTGGAACATGGCCTTTAGTGTAAACAGAGCAAATGACATAGCTTCTATTTTTGTTTAGGGATTAGGACTAGGTTTATGCTTTTGTTGGTACAGTGAACTATCTGGTGAAGAAGCCCTTGTCAATCCAGGTCATCACCTTCCCTTCACTTTAAGGTGTTAGGGAGTTGTTTAGAACACTGAGTGTTTAGGGGATTTGCCTACCATCACACAGCCAGTATATATCAGAACTGGAACCAGCACCCAGGTTTTCTTGACTTGGATGATAACTCTCTATCGATTAATTAAATTCTGCCTCTTTAACTTGGTAGAATTCTTTATATGCTAAGAAAAGACTTATCTAAAGCAGACCTTTCAATTGCATCAGTAATTTAGAGGACAGTGCAACTATATTATTTTTCTTATCCCTCATCCCCAACTAAACCATATTTTCCCCCAGTATCTCCTACCCCTCCAAGTCAACACTAAAATTTCTTGAGAAATTTTCAACCTCTGCAGGCACTGTTGGGTCTCAAAATTTGGAAAGTCACTTTTTTCCCCTGCTAGAAACATGGCTTAAACCAAGCAAAATAATGATCTTAAGTCTCACACTAGTTATCTGAATTAGTTCCAGTGTATTGTACATCTGAATTTGTTTTGCTTGGTATGTACCATATGCTTTTCCAAAGAAACTTTCTGTGTGGTTAGTGAGAATCTGAGGGAATCACTCTTTGAAGAAGTGTCTGACACCTGGTAACCAGAGTCTCAGACTTGACTTAGTCAAATGCCTAATTTTGCAGAATTGGTAAAGTTAGAAAAGCTGTTACTCTCTTAAGAGGTTCTAAAATGAGTGTTTCCCCAAATCTGATAATCTTTCAGTATTTACATAGCTTAAATATGTGCACCCAAAGGTCACTACCTTATTGAACAAATCATGATCAAACACTGTCTGACCAGTTCTTATTCTGGACTCAGATTAACCTCTCAAAGTTTGGTTTTGACTTTCTCTGGATAATTTTGGTTAATTGTTTATGTCTTTTCTCTGGAAACTACCCTGATTTATTAAAGGAATTGGATAAGCAAATGGACCTTTTAATTTTTTTAACCTCCATTTGGGGTTTTCCCGGAAAAGATCCTGGAGTTATTTGTCATTTCCTTTTCCAGCTCATTTTACAGTTGAGGAAACTGAGGCAAATAGGGTCAAGTGACTTCTCCAGATTCACACAGTTAGTAAATGTTTGAGACCAGATTTGAACTCAGGAAGATAAGTCTTCCTGACACCAATCCCAGTACTCTATCCACTGAACCACTAAATTGCCCTTCATAATGATAGATTGCTCATAAAAGATGTTTTATTGAGATCTTTTTATGCTGCTTTTCTTTTAATATCTCTTCTTCCTCCTCTATTCTTTCTTTTACCACTGCTCCCCCAGTATCTCTTCTGTCTTCTCCTTCCTCCTTTCCCCATCCCTTGCAGGGTAGGACTGCCTCAGAGAGACAACACACTAACCACCACTTTTTATGTCTTATTAGGAAAGTATTATTTATAATTAATTGGAATATAAGCTTCTTGGTTTTTATTTTTATATCATAAGCACATAGCATAATGTCTTGCACAAAATAAGTTCTTAGTAAATATTTATTAAATTAAAGTAGCAGGGACTTGTTACTTCCAGAATTAGCACAGTGGCACCATGAGTTCAGCCAGTATGCTTTGAAGAAGTTTTCCATCATTGTTCCCTTATCTACCCTTCCTTTTCTGTTTTTGTGCCATTTCTTTCATGGAATAAAAGAAATAAGAAAGAAAGACACTATACTACCAAGTATACTTGGTGAAATCTATTATAGTAAGGGAAAACAAAATTAATGAAAATATATATTGCTCCTATTATAATGGTCTGTCTTCCTCCCCCTCACTTAATAGTATTTTATTTTTTCCAATTACATGTAAAGATAATTTTCTCAACATTCACTTTTATAAGATTTTGAGTGCTAATTTTTTTCTCTCTCCCTCCCTTCCCCCCTTACCAAGATGACATTCAATCTTATATAGGCTATACATGTACAATCATATTAAACTTATTTCCACATTAGTTATGTGTGAAGAATCAGAATGATGACTCTTCCAATCCACACCTTTGTATATCATGGGTAGGTGTTGCAGATGGATTAGGGTCCAGAATTAAGAAGGAGGGGGATCAAATTGAACACTATCTGGGAAATTGCTCAGGGCTTTCAGTGATCTGAAATTGCCTGCTGTTGCAAAATCCCATCACTTTAACACCAGTGCTTTTCTGGTGAGGGTATATGACTATAAATCATGAAATAACACAATGTAGGATGAATCATAATTACAAATAATTCAAAGGCAACAGATACTTTACATATGATAAGTGGCATAAGACATTATTAGAGACATTTATGAGCACAGAAGGAGATGGGGTGGTCCTTATTGAGAAAGAGAGACAATAACAGGTCAACTTGAGTGATATAGAGACAGTATGGTACAATAGACATGGCACTGACTTTAAAATCAGAAAATGTGAAAACAAATTTTACCTCTGATATTTATTTCCTTTGTGACATTGGGCAAGTCACTCAAAATAGGTCTGTTTCCTCATTTGAAAAATGTAGGGATTGAATTAGGTGGTACCTTTCAGTAGACCTGAAAGATGACCAGCTCTTGTTGCAAGAGAACACAGCAGATATTGCACCCAGATAGCAAGCCTGAGTGAAACAAGGCTGGCAAATGAAGGCAGCTTACTGAAGTTGGAGCTGGATGCATGTTTTTCTGAAGTGTCTGAAGTGAGGGGAGCACTGTGAGCTGGTGTAGGTTTTACAATCAAAACTAATCTAGTCAACAAGCTCATATGCCTGTCAAAAGGAGTGAACCTGTCAAAAGGAGTGAATGACAGGCAATGTGATTGCCACTTGCAGGAAAATGTCATGCCATCATCATGATGAACCCTGATGATATCAAAGAAAAATTTTATGGTGACCTGGTGAGCCTCATAATCAGTGTGCCAAAAGAGAACAAGCTTATAATTCTGGGACACTTTAATGCTAGAGTAGGCTCAGACTATCAGACTTGGCAGACTAGGGAGGAATGGAGTTGGAAACAGAAACAGTGGTCACTTACTACTAAAGACTAGTGCATCTCATGACCTCCTTATCACCAACACTGTTCTTTTGTTTACCTAAATGCAATAAAACTTTGTGGATACACACTCACAACAAACATTGGCATTTAATAGACTGTTATTGTAAAGAGAAGAGACAAACAGGATTTGAGAGTGACAAAGGCAATGTGTGGTTCAGAGTGCTGGACTGATCATAGACATCCTCTCTAAGCTAAATATTCACATTCAACAAAAGTGGCATCCCCAAGGCAAAATGACTACCAGAAGAATAAATGTCAACAAATTAGAGCTCTTCTCTGAGTGGGAAAAGCTTGTTACTAACTTGGAGTGAAAGTTGAGCCAACATATAGTTGGCAACAGTGGAGCAGAAAAGGAGTGGGCAGTTTTCAGAGATTTGGAGTACAGCACTGCATTTGTTCATCTGGGTCAGAACACTCGAAAACATGAAGACTGGTTTGATGAAAATGATAGGGAAATTCAGAAGCTGCTAAATAAAAAATGAGAACTCCATAAGGTTTACCAATAGGATAGTTCATCCATCTCTAAGAAGGCAGCATTTAATTCCACCAAAAGTAAACAAAACCTAGGGAGATGTAGGATTCTTGACTCAGTAAGAAGGAAGATGAAATTCTGTTTTCTGCTGATAGTAGCAATCCAAAGTGCTTTTATGATGCCCTGAGGGATATTTATGGGCCAAAGACCGAAGGTGCATTTCAACTACTTAGTGATAATGGAACCATATTGGTTAGTGATAAGGATATGATCCTAGAGAAATGGTCTGAACATTTCTAGTGTTCTCAACAGACCATCATTGATCAATGCTGAGACCATTGACTGTTTACCTCAGGTTAATCCCTCCCTAGTCAAAGTTCCAACTGAAGAAGAGGTTTTTGAATGTCATTAGGCTCTTTTCCTGGGGCAAAGCACCTGGTACTGATTCTATTCCAGCTAAGATTTACACGGTAGGGAGACCATTGCTCATACAAAAGCTAACTGAAATTTTCCAGGTTATATGGCTAGAGGAGGTTATCTCCCAGGAGGTCAAGGATGCTTGCATTGTCCGTCTCTTTAAGGGTAAAGGAAATAGATCGTCCTGTGGCAATCAAGGGGTGTGTGTGTGTGTATTTCTTTTTGTCATTGCTGACAATATTCTTGCTTGAGTCCTCCTTAACAGGCTGATCCTTCACCTGGAAGGTGGTTATCTACCTGAGAGTCAGTGTGGTTTCAGAAAGGCCCAAGGAACAGTTGTACAGTGTTTGCTGCCCGACAACTTCAGGAGAAATGCCAGGAGCAGAACAGAGGTCTGTACACAGTTTGTAGATCTGACCAAGGCTTTGATACTCTCAGTCATGAGGGCTTATGGAAAATTATGTCAAAATTTGGTTGCCTGAAGAAGTTCATCAGCATTGTATGTCAATTTCATGATGGCATGCTTCCCCAGGTTCTAGATAATGAACAAACCTCTTATGCTTTCCCAGTCACCAGTGGAGTGAAACAAGGTTGTGTGCTTGCTGCCATGCTTTTTAGCATGACGTTTTCAGCCATGTTGTCACATGCGTTCAATGAGAGTGAACACGGCTTCAAGGTCAGCTACTGAAGTGATGGTAAATTCTTCAACTTATAAAGGCTACAAGCCAAGATCAAAGTGGAGGGAATGTTCATGTGTGATTTTTTTGTTTGTAGATAATTGTGCATTCAATGCAGGCTCTGAAGCTGAGACATAACAAAGTATGAATTGATTCTTTGCTGCTTGTGCTAATTTTGGCTTAACAATTAACATCAAGAAAGCACAAGTGCTCTATCAGCCACCACCACACCATCCATGCCTAGAACCATCAGTTACAGCAAATGGAGAAGTTTTCAAAGCTGTGGATAAGTTCACTTACACTGGTAGTGTACTTTCCAGGGATGTACACATTGATAATGAGGTTGCCAGAGTTGATTCAGTGTTTGGGAGACTGAAGGAAAGTATGGGAGAGACAAGGTATTAGACTGACTACTAAATTGAAGGGCTACAAAGCTATTGTACTGACCTCATTGTTGTATGCCTGTGAAACCTGGACAATATACCAGTGCCATGCCAGGAAACTGAATCTCTTCCATTTGAATTTTCTTTTCTTTTTTTAAATTTATTTATTTAACTTTTAACATTCATTTTCACAAAATTTTGGGTTCCAAATTTTCTCCCCCCTTGTGCCCTCCCCCACCCCAAAACACTGAGAATTCCAATTGCCCCATCACCAATCTGCTCTCTCCTCTATCATCCCTCTCTGCCCTTGTCTCCATCCTTTCCTCTGTCCTGTAGGGCCAAATAACTTTCTATACCCCTTTACCTGTATTTCTTATTTCCTAGTGGCAAGAGTAGTACTTGACAGTTGTTGCTAAAACTTTGAGTTCCAACTTCTTTTCATCCCTCCCTCCCCACCCCCTCCTTCTGGAAGGCAAGCAATTCAATATAGGCCAAATCTGTGTAGTTTTGCAAATGACTTCCATAATAGTCGTGTTGTATAAGAATAACTATATTTCATCCTATCCTGCCCCCAATTACTTCTATTATCTCTTTTGATCTTGTCCCTTCCCATGAGTGTCAACCTGAAATTGCTTCCTCCTCCCCATGCCCTCCCTTCCTTCATCCCCCCCACCCTGCTTATCCCCTTACCCCCCACTTTCCTGTATTGTAAGATAGGTTTTCGTACCAAAATGAGTGTGCATTTTATTCCTTCCTTTAGTGGAATGTGATGAGAGTAAACTTCATGTTTTTCTCTCACCTCCCCTCTTTATCCCTCCTCTAATAAGTCTTTTGCTTGCCTCTTTTATGAGAGATAATTTGCCCCATTCCATTTCTCCCTTTCTTCTCCCATATATTTCTCTCTCGCTACTTGATTTCATTTTTTTAAGATATGATCCCATCCTCTTCAGTTCACTCTGTGCACTCTGTCTCTATGTGTGTGCACATGTGCATGTGCATATGTGTGTGTGTAATCCCACCCAGTACCCAGATACTGAAATGTTTCAAGAGTTACAAATATTTTCTTTCCATGTAGGAATGTAAACAGTTCAGCTTTAATAAGTCCCTTATGACTTCTCTTTGCTGTTCACCTTTTCATGCTTCTCTTCATTCTTGTGTTTGAAAGTTAAATTTTCTTTTCAGCTCTGGTCTTTTCATCAAGAATGCTTGAAAGTCCTCTATTTCATTGAAAGATCAATTTTTCTCCTGAAGTATTATACTCAGTTTTTCTGGGTAGGTGATTCTTGGTTTTAGTCCTAGTTCCTTTGACTTCTGGAGTATCCTATTCCATGCCCTTCGATCCCTTAATGTAGAAGCTGCTAGATCTTGTGTTATCCTGATTGTATTTCCACAATATTTGAATTGTTTCTTTCTAGCTGCTTGCAATATTTTCTCTTTGACCTGGGAACTCTGGAATTTGGCCACAATGTTCCTAGGAGTTTCTCTTTTTGGATCTCCTTCAGGTGGTGTTCTGTGGATTCCTTGAATACTTATTTTGCCCTCTGGTTCTAGAATCTCAAGGCAGTTTTCCTTGATAATTTCATGAAAGATGATGTCTAGGCTATTTTTTTCATCATGGCTTTCAGGCAGTCCCATAATTTTTAAATTGTCTCTCCTGGATCTATTTTCCAGGTCAGTTGTTTTTCCAATGAGATATTTCACATTATCTTCCATTTTTTCATTCTTTTGGTTTTGTTTTGTGATTTCTTGGTTTCTCATAAAGTCCTTAGCCTCCATCTGTTGCATTCTAATTTGAAAGAACTATTTTCTTCAGTGAGCTTTTGAACCTCCTTTTCCATTTGGCTAATTCTGCTTTTGAAAGCTTTATTCTCCTCATTGGCTTTTTGAACCTCTTTTGCCAATTGAGTTAGCCTATTTTTCAGGGTGTTATTTTCTTCAACATTTTTTTGGGTCTCCTTTAGCAGGGTGTTTACTTGTTTTTCATGCTTCGCTTGCATGTCTCTCAATTCTCTTCCCAGTTTTTCCTCCACCTTTCTAACTTGATTTTCAAAATCCTTTTTGAGCTCTTCCATGGCCTGAGCCCATTGAGTGGGCTGGGATACAGAAGCCTTGGCTTCTGTTCCTTTCCCTGACGGTGAGCATTGTTCTTCCTCATCAGATAGGAAGGGAGGAAATGCCTGTTCACCAAGAAAGTAACCTTCTATAGTCTTATTTTTTTTCCCTTTTCTGGGCATTTTCCCAGCCAGTGACTTGCCTTCTGAATATTCACTTCACACCCACTTGGCCTCCATATCTGCCCAGCCTGTGCTTGGGATATGAGATTCAAATGCTGCTTCCCAGCCTCAGGGCTTTGGGCGGGGGCGGGGCTGCTATTCAGTGTGAGATTAAGTTCAGCTGCTCAGGTGGGGCCAGGGCCGCCTCTCGGGCCTCAGTTCCCTCAGGGGGTTTATGCAGAGACCTTCAACAATGGATCCGAGCTCCTGCCTGCTTGGGGAGCCCTGGTCTGCCACTGCCTCTGCTGCTGCCTCCCGAGGGGGCCTGAGTTATGGGGGCACTCCACTCCCCTCTCAACCCGCCAAAGAGACCCTCTCACCAACCCTTGTCACCTGTGGGTGGAGGGACCCGCGTGGCTGCTGGAGACTCCATCCCCGAAGCCGCTCAGATCTGCTCCCTGCTCAGATCAGCTCCTCTTGGCGCCTCATGGTCGCGGCAGGGCTGTGCTCGGCTGGCTCCGAGTCCGCAGCGTGAAGGACCCTTTGCGAGAGGTTTTCAGGCTCTCTGGAACAGAAATCTCCTCAGCTCCGTTGTTCTGTGGCTTCTGCTGTTCCAGAATTCGCTGGCAGTTCTTTTTTACAGATATTTTATGGGCAATGGGTTCGGAGCTAGCATATGTGCTTCTGTCTACTCTGCCATTTTGGCTCTGCACTCTCCATTTGAATTTTCTTTCTTTTTTTTTTTAAATTAAATTTATTTATTTAACTTTTAACATTCATTTTCACAAAATTTTGGGTTACAAATTTTCTCCCCTTTTATCCCCTCCCCCCCAAACACCAAGCATTTTAATTGCCCCTATGACCAGTCTGCTCTCTCTTCTATCATCCCTCTCTTCCCTTGTCTCCGTCTTCTCTTTTGTCCTGTAGGGCCAGATAGCTTTCTATACCCCTTTACCTGTATTTCTTATTTCCTAGTGGCAAGAACATTACTCGACAGTTGATCCTAACACTTTGAGTTCCAACTTCTTTACCTCCCTCCCTCTCCACCCCTTCCCTTTGGAAGGCAAGCAATTCAATATAGGCCAAATCTGTGTAGTTTTGCCAATGACTTCCATAATAGTTGTGTTGTATAGGACTAACTATATTTCCCTCCATCCTATCCTGTCCCCCATTACTTCTATTCTCTTTTGATCCTATCCCTCCCCATGAGTGTCGACCTCGAATTGCACTCTCTTCCCCATGCCCTCCCTTCTATCATCCCCCCACCCTGCTTGTCCCCTTATCCCCCACTTTCCTGTATTGTGAGATAGGTTTTCCTATCAAAATGAGTGTGCATTTTATTCTTTCCTTTAGTGGAATGTGATCAGAGTAGACTTCATGTTTTTCTCTCACCTCCCCTCTTTATCCCTCCACTAATGAGTCTTTTGCTTGCCTCTTTTATGAGAGATAATTTGCCCCATTCAATCTCTCCCTTTCTCCTCCCAATATATTTCTCTCTCACTGCTTGATTTCATTTTTTTTTAAGATATGATCCCATCCTCTTCAATTCATTCTGTGCACTCTGTCTCTATGTATGTGTGTGTGTGTGTGTAATCCCACCCAGTACCCAGATACTGAAATGTTTCAAGAGTTACAAATATTGTCCTTCCATGTAGGAGTGTAAACAGTTCAGCTTTAGTAAGTCCCTTATGACTTCTCTTTGCTGTTCACCTTTTCATGGTTCTCTTCATTCTTGTGTTTGAAAGTCAAATTTTCTTTCCAGCTCTGGTATTTTCATCAAGAATACTTGAAAATCCTGTATTTCATTGAAAGACCAATTTTTCCCCTGAAGTATTATACTCAGTTTTTCTGGGTAGGTGATTCTTGGTTTTAGTCCTAGTTCCTTTCACTTCTGGAGTATCCTATTCCATGCCCTTCGATCCCTTAATGTAGAAGCTGCTAGATCTTGTGTTATCCTGATTGTATTTCCACAATACTTGAATTGTTTCTTTCTAGCTGCTTGCAATATTTTCTCCTTGACCTGGGAACTCTGGAATTTGGCCACAATGTTCCTAGGAGATTCTCTTTTTGGATCTCCTTCAGGTGGTGTTCTGTGGATTCCTTGAATATTTATTTTGCCCTCTGGTTCTAGAATCTCAAGGCAGTTTTCCTTGATAATTTCATGAAAGATGATGTCTAGGCTCTTCTTTTGATCATGGCTTTCAGGTAGTCCCATAATTTTTAAATTGTCTCTCCTGGATCTATTTTCCAGGTCAGTTGTTTTTCCAATGAGATATTTCACATTATCTTCCATTTTTCCATTCTTCTCTCTTTGTTCTGTGATTTCTTGGTTTTGCATAAAGTCATTAGCCTCCATCTGTGCCATTCTAATTTTGAAAGAACTATTTTCTTCAGTGAGCTTTTGAATCTCCTTTTCCATTTGGCTAATTCTGCTTTTGAAAGCATTTTTCTCCTCATTGGCTTTTTGAACCTCTTTTGCCAATTGAGTCAGGCTAGTTTTCAAGGTATTAATTTCTTCAACATTTTTTTGGGTCTCCTTTAGCAGGGAGCTGCTCTGCTGTTCATGCTTTGACTTCATGTCTCTCATTTCTCTTCCCAGCTTTTCCTCTACCTCTCTAACTTGATTTTCAAAATTCTTTTTGAGCTCTTCCATGGCCTGAGCCCATTGGGTGGGCTGGGGCACAGAAGCCTTGATTTCTGTGTCTTTGCCTGATGGTAAGCATTGTTCTTCCTCATCAGAAAGGAAGGGAGGAAATGCCTGTTCACCAAGAAAGTAGCCTTCTATAGTCTTATTTCTTTTCCCTTTTCTGGGCATTTTCCCAGCCAGTGACTTGACCTCTGAATATTCTCCTCATACCCACCTCGTCTCCTGATCCTCCCAGCCAGCGTTTGGGGTCTGAGATTCAAATGCTGCTTCCAGCCTTAGGGCTTTTGGTGGGGGCAGGGCTGCTATTTAGTGTGAGATTAAGTTCAGATGCTCAGGTTGGGGCAGGGCCACCTCTCAGGCTCAGTTCCCTCAGGGGGTTTATGCACAGACCTTCCACAATGGATCCAGGCTCCTGCCCCCTTGGGGAGCCCCGGTCTGCAGCCACCTCTCAGCTTCTACCTCCCGGGGAGTGGGGAGGACCTGAGGTATGGGGGCACCCCACCCCCCCTCTCAACCTGCCAAAGAGACTCTCTCACCGACCCCCGTCACCTGTGGGTGGAGGGACTTGTGTGGCCACTGGAGATCCCGTCCCTGAAGCCTGCTCAGATCTGTATCTCTCGGTGCCGCGGCCGTGGCAGGTCTGGGCTGGGCTCCGCGTCTGCAGCGCAACGGACCTTTTGTGAGAGGTTTGCAGGTCCCTCTGTGGGTGGAGGGACCTGCGTGGCCCCTGGAGATCCCGTCCCTGAAGCCTGCTTGGATCTTTTCCTCTTGGTGCCGCGGCCGCGGCAGGGCTGCACTCAGCTCCCAGTCCCAGCGCCCAGTCTGCAGCGCGAAGGACCCCCCGTGAGAGGTTTGCAGGTCTCTCCAGAACAGAAATCTTCCTCGCTCCAATATTCTGTGGCCTCTGGGTGCAGAATTCGCCTTGAGTTAATTTTTTGTAGATGGGTTGTGGGTTTGGAGCTATGTGTATGTGCGTCTTTCTACTCCGCCATCTTGGCTCCCTCCATTTGAATTTTCTTAGGAAGATTCTGAGGATCACCTGGCACTGAGGTCCTTATTCGAACTCAACTGCCAAACATTCAAACTTTGCTTCAGAGGGTGCACCTCTGCTTCAGAGAGTGTAACTCTGATGGGCTGACCATGTTGTTCTAATGCAAAATGTACACTTGCCAAAAAGACTATTTTTTGAAGAATTCACACAGGGCAAGCAATTACATAGTGGTCAGAAGAAGCAATACAGGGACACTCTCAAGGATCTCTTAAAAACTTTGGAATTGATTGTGTGACATGAGAGACACTGGCACAAGACCACTCAGAATGGCATACCTACATCAGAGAAGGTGCTGTGTTGTAAGAACAAAGCAGAATTGAGATAGCTCAAAGGAAATGCAGGATGTGAAAATTTAGAGAATTCACCTCAAATATCCAACCACCAAATATGTGTTAGAGCATTTTGAGCTCATATTGATCTGATCGGCCACAGTCAGACACAGTGAAACTCTACTCTAGCATAGTTATGTCATTTTGGTCCTCTTTGAGAATGAAAACAACAATCAACCACGTTATAGCACCATATATGAGCCTCATGGATTGACTTTCCTTGAGAATTTTAGGCCATGGGAGCCTCTGTGATATTAAAAGAATGAAGAGGCTACTAGTTCATTTTGGTGGGTACTTCATAAAGTAATCATAGAAAGACATAGGCAAGAATTGCACAAGATAAGAAGACATGAAGAAATTTAGTATGACTTGATGTAATGCCAATGTGATACCCATAGCAGCTGGTATGAATAAGCATATGTATTCCCAAGGTTTGTTTACAAAATATAATAAACTCTCCTCTTCCAAGACAAAACCAAAATATTTATTTGGAACTTTGCTATTAGGATAACAGAAGGCAAGATTCAGTAAGGTGCTCATCACTAATCCAGGGAGTGCAAGACATCTCAAGCATTCTCTCTGTCAAGCCTCCCAGCAAGCAAGTTCCCCTAGGCAAGTTCTTCCCTTTTCCTGTTTCTCTCTCTGCCTCCTTCTCTCTCTGCCCACACCTTTCCCTCCAAGCAATACAATATATATTTTTCCAATCAAAGATTCAGCACTTAGTGCCTCGACACTTTGAAACCAGCACTTAATTGGGAAGGTGTGGGAATCCCTGTGGCCCAGAGTCTAATTAGCTCTGCACTAGGGCTCTCTATGTGAGGCCTTTTAATGGACAGGGAAGGTCTTATGTCTCATTAACCTTACACTTGGTAGAGAGAATTTTGTTCCATTCAACAAGCACTTATTAAGTAGCAAACACTGGAAGATTTCTAGATAAGATGGCAATGTGGAAAGCAAAGAGAATATAACTCTCCTACATACATTCCAGCAAACATCTAAGAGGGTACCAGAAATATAGACTAAGCAAGACCAGAGAGAAATGAGAGTCAGCTCCTTCATCTAATCTAGGACTACTCAAAAGGAAATCAAAATATGTTTAATAGCACCAAATCGTGCTGTTAAAAGGGCTGTGCCTTATGAGATAGAAATTGATTGACTTTATGAGTGAGGAGATTGATGAGATAGGGATAGGGAGAAGAGGAGTTGAGCCCAACACATCCTGACCTCACTAGGCATAGAATCAGGAGTTTTGAGAGACATTACAATTCTGATCAATGCTGTGACTAGAAGACTAGTGACTAGACATATTAGAAGACTAGTGAAGAATGCTTTCTACATCCCCCCTGAAAAGTCAATATTCTGTACATGCAAAATGATAAATAAATTTTCACACATGACTAATGTGTTTATATGTGTATGTGTTTTAACAAGGGAGGAACTTTTGAGGGGGAAAGAGAAAGTTGCTGGGAAAGACTTGGGGGCAAAAGTAATAGGAATACCAGAAAAAGAAAAAATGACAATGAAATATTTTTAAAAATTACCCAAAAGAGAACAGAAGTTTAGAAGAGGACATAGACAAACAAGGAAGTGTTGGTAGTACTGTTTTCAACTGAACATATTCTTTTCAAAAGTAATAAGCTACAAACAACAGATTCTTTGTTTCAAATACCATCCTATTTTCCTTTTCTTTGTAAACAGAAATGTTTATGTTTTTTGATGCTTATCAATTTCATAACAAAAAAATAAAATTTGGAGAAAAAATGCCCACCATGTGTAAGATACTGTAGTAGCTACTGGGGTGGGGCAGGGCAGGGAGGTTGGATTAGGGAGAGACAAATCAAACAGAGTCTCTTCCTTCAATGAATTTACAATGTGTCTTCAGATGAATAAGTGTAAAGTAATTGGGTGTTATGTTGCCAAGACAATATTCACAGCACTGGTAGTGACTATGAATATTCCAGCATAGTTCTCAGTCACAAAATATAAGACTCGCCATGTAGAAGGCAGAAGAACATTTATTTACACACTAGAAAGCCAAATCCCAGAACCAGAAAGCTAAATCCATTGACCAAGAAGTCAATATATATTATCACCTCAGGGGGCAAAGCCATTCCCAAGCCTCTCCCCTCTGCTGGGACCTTCCTACAAACAAACTCTCAGGAGCCTAGCTGTCTGCTTTCCTGTGTCCTTCCCAGCTCTGGCTAACCTGACCAACTTCCTCCCAGCTCTGCTCCACCCTTCCTGTTCCACCTGTGCAGCAAACTCCTCCTACCACATGTAACTTAGGCTTTCATGTGATTTAAGCAAGTCACACGGGCCTATTAATTAATGGAAATGATTTTCCCATTTAAATTACCATCTCAGGGATCCCTTAGGGTCATCAGGAAATTCCTGGTATAGGAGATGGCATCTAAGCTAAGACCTAAAAAAAAAATCTAGGCTTTTTAAACCATGAAGGTGAGGGAGACCATCCTAGATTGGGGTATTTAGTATTGCAAAAGGTCTGGAAACAAGAAATCTAATATAATGTATATAGAAAAGCTAAAACAATACCCATTGACCTCTAAAAACCCAGAAAACATCACCCCAGGAAAAAAACCTGAAACAGCAGAGTCAGCAGAAAGACCCAGTGCAGCAGTCTTGGGGGATTAATGGGAAAGGTTCCTCTTGCTCTGGTGGAATGAAAGCAGTACAGGACAGGAGGCATCCAAGGCAGCCAGTGGTAAGTCCCACTTCAGCAAAACACCAGTAGATTCTAACCCTTAGGGTGGTGGAACAGGCAAGCTTCAACACCAGGATTTTGAGTTTTTCTATTTTGGCAAATTTTTTTTATTGTGTAGGCCACATATTTTGCTCTCACTTCCCTTTTAAACCACTCAGGAACAATGTATTGTGGTTCCATGTTCTTCTCAAATTCCACAGGGTCTGCTATCTCATCAAGTGTTGAATTTCACATGGTGGGACATTTGGAATGCACTTACCTATACTGGAAAGTCAGTATTCTACCTATGGAATCCTGATTTTAGTTTTATCATTTTCTTTTTTTTTAGTATTTTATTTTTCCCTAGTTACATGTAAAAACAATTTTAACATTAATTTTTAAAACTCTGAGTTCCAAATTCTCTCCCTTCCTCCCTCCCCCTGCATCCCATTGAGAAGGCAAGCAATTTGATATAAGTTATACATGTGTAGTCATACAAAACATATCTATAATAGTCATGTTGTGGAAGAAAACATAGACCAAAAAAAAACCCCAAGAAAAATAAAGTAAAAAAAGTATGCTTCAATCTGTATTCAGATACCATCAGTTCTTTTTCTGGGGATGGATATAATTTTTCTTCATAAGCTTTTAGAGTTTTCTAGGATTCTTGTATTACTGAGAGTAGCTAAGTCATTTTGGCTGATCATCTTAAAATATTGCTATTTCTCTGTACACAGTACATTTTGCTTTGCATCAGCCCCTGAAAGTCTTTCCAGATTTTTCTGAGAGAACCCCACTCTCATTTCTTATAGTACAATAGTATTCCATCATAATCACTAACCACAGCTTATTTAGTCATTCCCCAGTTGATGGGCATCCCCTCAGTTTCTAATTCTTTGACCCCAGAAAAGAGCTGCTATAAATGTTTTTTTATATATATAAGTCATTTTCCTTTTTGTTTTTTTTTATCTTTTAGAATACAATCCTTTTTTAAAAATCATTTTTTTCTTCTTTTTCTTTTTATTGTTCTACAATCACTATCATAAAATTTAGATTTTCCCCCCTCTACCTACCCCTCATTACCCCACTCCCTCCCCAAGATGGCATACAATTCTATGTAGGATCTACACATACTTTTCTATTGAATACATTTTCACTATAGTCATGCTGTGTAGATGAACTAAAATAAATGAAAGAAATCACATAACAAATCAAAACATAATGCACACACACACACACACACACACACACACACACACACGATCTGCTACATTCTGCAAATGAATTCCATAGTTCTTTCTCTGAGTGTGGAAGGAATTTTGCCTTAGAAGACCATTGGGAAATTTTTTTTTAAGTTCTTGCATTGTTATGAAGTTCCAAGTCGACCAGAAAAAACTCTTGCACATTGTGGTCGTTGCTGTGCACAAAGTTCTCCTGCTTCTGCTCCTTTTGCTCAGCATCAGATCATATAAGTCTTTCCAGGCCTCTCTGAAGTCTTCTTGTTCATCATTTCTTATAGCTCAATAGTATTCCATTACATTCATATACCATAATTATTCAGGCATTCCCCAATTGATGGGCATCCCCTTGATTTCCAGTTTTTGGCCACTACCAAGAGTGCTGCTATAAATGTTTTTGTGCTTGTGGGACCCTTTCCCATTTTTATGATCTCTTGGGGATACAATCCTAGAAGCAATATTGCTGGGTCAAAGGGTATGCACATTTCTGTAGCCCTTTGGGCATAGTTCCAAACCGCTCTGCAAAATGGTTGGATGAGCTCACAGCTCCACCAATAATGAATTAGTGTTCCAACTCTCCCACATCCTCGCCAACATTTATCATTTTCCTGTTCTGTCATGTTTGCCAATCTAATAGGTGTGATGTCGTACCTCAGAGTTGTTTTGATTTGCATCTCTGCAATCAAAAGTGATTTAGAGCATTTTTTCATATGATTATAGATATCTTTAATTTCTTCCTCTGAAAATTGCCTGTTTATATCCTTTGACCATTTATCAATCAGGGAATGACTTGTATTGTTGTACATTTGACTTAGTTCTCTATATAATCTAGAAATGAAGTCTTTATCCCCTAGATTAGCTATAAAAATTCTTTCCCAATTTACTACATCCCTCCCAATTTTGGTTGCATTGGGTTTGGTTGTGCAAAACCTTTTCAGTTTGATGTAATCAAAATTATCCATCTTGCATTTCATAATGCTTTCTATTTCTTCTTTTGTCAAAAATTCTTCCCTTCTCCATAAATCTGATAAATATACTATTCCTTGTTCCTCCAGTTTGTCCATGGTATCAATCTTTATACCTAGATCATGTACCCATTTGGACTTTATTCTTGTGTAGGGTGTCAGGCATGGGTCTATGTCTAGTTTCCGCCACATTGTTATCCAGTTTTCCCAACAATTTTTGTCGAACAGTGAGTTGTTATGTCAGAAGCTGGGGTCCTTGGGTTTATCAAACAGGAGATTGCTATATTCATTGTCTACTGTGTCTTGAGTGCCTAGTCTATTTCACTTGTCTACCCTTCTGTTTCTTAGCCAGTACCAATTGTTTTTGATAATTGCTGCTTTAAAAGACAATTTGAGATCTGGTAGCATTAGGCTACCTTCCCTAGCATTTCTTTACATTAGTCCTTTTGATATTCTGAGCCTTTTGTTCTTCCAGATGAATTTTGATATTATGTTATCCAACTCTAGAAAATAATTATCTTATAGTTTAATTGGTATGGCACTAAATAAGTAAATTAGTTTAGGCAGAATTGTCATTTTTATTGTATTAGCTCAGCCTACCCATGAGCAACTGATGTTTTTCCACTTACTTAGATCTGACTTTATTTGTGCAAAGAGTGTCTTGTAATTGTGTATAGTCCCTGGGTTTGTTTTGGCAGATAAACTCCCAAGTATTTTATAATGTTTACCCTAGCTTTAAGCGGGATTTCTTTTTCTATCTCTTACTATTGGTAATATATGGGAATTGTTGCTATATATAGGAATCTTTGTTGCTAATATATAGGAACACAGAAGGTTTGTGCAGGTTTATTTTGTAACCTGCAACTTTGCCAAAGTTGTTTATTATTTCAAATAGTTTTTTTTACTTGAATCTCTGGGATTTTCTAAGTATATCATCATATCATCTGCAAAGAGTGATAACTTAGTTTCTTCTTTGCCTATTCTTATTCCTTCAATTTCTTTATCTTTTCTAATTGCTACAGCTAAATTTCTAGTATCACATTGAATAATAGTGGTGATAATGGATATCCTTGTTTCACCCTTGATCTTATTGGAAATGCATCTGGCTTATCTCCATTGCATAAAATGTTTGCTGAAGGTTTTAGGTAGATACTGCTTATTATTTTATGGAAAGCTGCCTTTATTCCTATGTTCTCCAGTGTTTTTAATAGGAATGGGTGTTGTATTTTGTCAAAAGCTTTTTCTGCATCTATTGAGCTAATCATATGGTTTTTGTTAGTTTTGTTGTTGATATGATTGATAATGCTAATAGTTTTCTTAATATTGAACCAGCCCTGCATTCCTGGTATGAATCCTACCTGATCATAATGTATTATTCTCATGATAAGATGGTGTATTCGTTTTGTTAAAATCTTATTTAAAATTTTTGCACCTATATTCATTAGAGAAATTGGGCTATAATTTTCTTTCTCTGTTTTGTCTCTTCCTGGTTTAGGTATCAAAACCATATTTGTATCATAAAAAGAATTTAGGAGGACTCCTTCCCCAATTTTCAAAAAATAGTCTATATGGTATTGGAATTAACTGTTCTTTAAATGTTTGATAGAATTCACTTGTAAATCCATCTGGCTCTGGAGATTTTTTCCTAGGGAGTTCATTAATGGCTTGTTCAATTTCTTTATTCTGAGATGGGGTTGTTTAAGTATTCACCTTCTTCTTCTGTTAATCTGGGCAATTTGTATTTTTTAAAATACTCATCCATGTCATTTAGATTATCGAATTTGTGAGCATAAAGTTGGGCAAAGTAATTTCTATTTATTGTTTTATTTTCCTCTTCATTGGAGGTGAGTTCACCCCTTTCATTTTTGATATTAGTAATTTGATTTTCTTCTTTTTTAAATCAAATTGACTAAAGGTTTATCAATTTTATTAGTTTTTTCATAAAACCAACTATTGGTTTTATTTATTAATTTAATAGTTTTCTTAATTTCAGTTTTATTAATCTCTCCTTTGGTTTTCAGTATTTCTAATTTGGTATTTACTTGGGGA
Organism: Notamacropus eugenii; assembly: GCF_028372415.1. Taxonomy (NCBI): domain Eukaryota; kingdom Metazoa; phylum Chordata; class Mammalia; order Diprotodontia; family Macropodidae; genus Notamacropus; species Notamacropus eugenii. The sequence goes on from NC_092872.1 coordinate 324,866,193, forward strand.
TTTTCAATTTGTTCTTTTTCTAGCTTTTTCAGCTGCATGCCCATTGATCTCCTCTTTCTCTATTTTATTTATGTAGGCATTCAAAGATATAAAACTTCCCTTAAAACTGCTTTTTTAGTATCCCATAAGATTTGGTAGGTTGCCTCATTATTGTCATTCTCTTGAATGAAGTTGTGGTTTGTTTCTATGATTTCTTCTTTAACCCACTCCTTCTTTAGTATTAGATTATTTATTTTCCAATTGATTTTTGTTTTATCTTTCCATGGCCTTTTATTGCATATAATTTTTATTGCATCATGTTCTGAGAAGGATGAATTGATAATCTCTGCCTTTTTGCACTGGATTGAGAAGTTTTTATGTCCTAGTACATGGTCAATTTTTGCATATGTGCCATGTACTGCTGAGAAAAAGGTATATTCCTTTCTACTCTCATTCAGTTTTCTCCAGAGATCTCTCATATCTACCATATCCAGAGTTTTATTTACCTCTTTAACCTCTTGTTTATTTTGAGGTTAGATTTATCAATTTCAGAGAGGGGGCGGTTGAGGTCCCCCACAAGTATAGTTTTACTGTCTATTTCTTCCTTCAACTCCTCCATCTCTTTCTAAGAATCTGAATGTTATACTACTTGGAGCATACATGTTGAGTAATGATATTGCTTCATTGTCTATGGCGCCTTTTAGCAGGATATAGTTTCCAACCTTATCTCTTTTGGTTAGATCTATTTCTGTTTTTGCTTTATCTGAGATTAGAATTGCTACTCCTGCTTTTCTTACATCAGGTGAAGCACAATATATTCTGCTCCAACCTTTGACCTTTATCCTGTGTGTATCCCCCTCCCCCCCACCCTGTTCAAATGTGTTTCTTGTAAACAATGGATTATGGCTTTTAATCCATTCTGCTATCAGTCTCTGTTTTATGGGAGAGTTCATTCCATACAACTCTGCCATCCTGCCTCCCAGAAGTTCAAGTAGGTGACTTACAGACATTTAATCCTCGGGCTGAAAGTCTCAGGAGCTGCTGTGGTGATATCTGGTGCTCAGCAGCTGTCACTCACTTGGCTCTGCTGGTCTCTCACCCTGGGCTGCGGCTCCACTGGTTCTGCCTGCTGCTGTCTCAGGTTTTCCCAGTGCCCTCCTGCTCTGCTGCGCTGGATGCGCTGCACTGTGCATTGTGGGCTCACCCCTGTGGAACAGATCCTTCCTGTGTACCTTCCAGTCTGTCCTGGGCTTTGAATCTGCCAGTCTGTCTCCTATTGGATTCTGCACCTCCAAAATTTGGTCAGATTCTCTTTTTAGAGGTATCTGAAGGAGTTTGTCTAAGAACTTAGGTGAGTCATTGCTCTCACTCTGCCATCTTGGCCCTGCCCCCCAGAATACAATCCTAATAGTGGTATTGCTAGATCAAAGTATATGCATGATTTTATGTCCCTTTGGGTGTAGTTTCAAATTGCTCTCTGGAATGGTTGAATCAGTTCACAACTCCACCAACAATATATCAAAGTCTCATTTTTCCCACATCTCCTACAGCATTTGTCATTTGCCTTTTCTGTACTATCAGCCAATCTAATAGGTATGAAGTAGTATATCAGAATTGTTTTAATATACATTTCTCCAATCAATAGTGAGATTATTTTTTCATATGGCTATAGATAACTTTAATTACTTTATTTGAAAACTGATCATATCTTTTGATCATTTACCAAATGGGAAATGAATCTTATTTTTATAAATTTTGCTCAATTCTCCATATGTTTGAGAGGAGAGGCCTTTGTCAGAGAAATTTCTTTCAATTTTTTTTCACACTTACTATTGCTAACTGTGTTCCCTCCATCCTGTTCCACCCCCCATTTATTCTATTCTCTTTCTACCTTCACCCTGTCCCTCCTGAAAAGTGTTTTGCTTCTGACTACCCCTCCTCCAATCTGTCTTCCCTTCTATGAGCACCATTCACTGCTCTCTTATCTTCTTCATCTTCTACTTTCCTGTATGGTAAGATAGATTTCTATACCCAGTTGAGTGTGTATGTTATTCCCTTCTTAAGTCAATTTCAGTGAGAGCAAGATTCATTCACTCTTTCTCATCTTCCCCCTTTCCTTCCACTGTAAAAACTTTTTCTTGACTCTTTTATGTAAGATAATTTATCCCATTCTACCTCTCCCTTTCACTTTCTTCCAATAAATTCCTCTTTCACCCCCTAACTTTATATTTTAAATATCATCCCTTCATATTCAACTCACTCTCTGTCTATATGTATTCCTTCTAACTACCCTAATAATGAGAAAGGTACAGATATCATTTTTCAAGGTGGGAATGGAAACAGTTTAACCTTAAGTCCCTTATGATTTCCCTTTCCTGTTTTACATTTTTATGCTTCTCTTGAATCTTGTATCTGAAAGTCAAATTTTCTATACAGCTGTTTTTTTCATCTAGAATGCTTGAAAGTCCTCTCTCTCATTGAATATCCCGTTTTCCCCCTGAACGATTATACTCAGTTTTGCTGGGTAGGTAATTCTTGGTTCTAATACTACTTTCTTTGTCCTCTGGAATATCATATTCCAAACTCTCTCCTTCAATGTAGAAGCTGCTAAATCTTGTGTGATCCTGACTGTGGTTTAATTATTCTTGAATTATCTCTTTCTGGCAGCTTGCAGTATTTTCTCCTTGACCTGGGAACTCTAGAATTTGTCTATACTATTCCTGGCAGTTTTCAATTTGGGATCTCTTTCATGGGTTATTGGTGGATTCTTTCAATTTTTATTTTCCCCTCTGGTTCTAGAATATCAGGAAAGTTTTGTTTGATAACTTCTTGAAAGATGATATCTAGACTATTTTTTTGATCATGGCTCTCAGGTGGTTCAATAATTTTAAAATTCTCTCTCCTGGACCAATTTTCCAGGTCAGTCGCTTTTTCCATGAGATTTTTTACATTTTCTTCCACTTTTTTCATTCTTTTGGTTTTGCTTGATTGTTTCTTGATTTCTCATAAAATCATTAGCTTCCATTTGATCCTTTCTAATTTTTAAGGAGTTATTTTCTTCAGTGAGCTTTTGGACCTCTTTAACCATTTGGCTTAGCCTGTTTTTTAAGGTGTTATTTTCTTCAATATTTTTTTGTGTCTCTCTTAGCAAGTTGTTGACTCATTATTCATGATTTTCTTGCATCACTCTCATTTCTCTTCCCAATTTTTCCTTTACCACTCTTATTTGATTTTCAAAATCCTTTTTTAGCTCTTCCATGGCCTGAAATCAATTCATATTTTTCTTGTAGGCTTTGGATGTAGTAGCTTTGACTTTGCTGTCTTTTTCTGAGTGTGTGTTTTGATTTTCCTTGAAACTGTGATAACTTTCTATAGTCAAAGGTTTTGCCCCCATTGTTTGCTCATTTCTCCAGCCTATTACTTGACTTTCAACTTTTTGTTAAAGTAGGACTCTGCTTCTGAGATGGAGGGCACATGAAACCAAGGTTCTGTTTTTTTTTTTTTTTTGTGCAGATATTTTCAGAGATACTTCTAAAGATCTGTAAGTTTTCAGTTCTTCCAATGTGGTATGATCTAAGAAGAGGTAAGTTTACTACTCTACTGGCCTGTGCCCTGGTCTGTGGGCAACCACAGACACTCTTTTCTGCTGTGGAACTACTGTGAGGAAGATCCCTCTCCACTGTGGCCACAAGCCCTTCTATGCTAGTGCTCCTCCTCATCCTGGGCTTGTTACCTAGGACTGTGACTTGGATCTGAGTATGGGAAAAACAACAGAGTTCTGCCATAGTACTAACCAAAAGACCCCTGTAATCTCCTTCTAACTCCCTTACTGTCTGTGGGCTGTGAGGTCTGGAAGCAGTCCTTGGTATTGCTTCTGCTGATTCAGTCACTCCCAAGGCCTGCTCCTGGTTTGCTATAACTGGAGTTGAAATGGTGTAGCCTGCACTGGACTGTGCTCTACTCTGACCCAGGTGTGACAAACTTTTCCTGCTGATCCTCTAACTTGTCTTTGGTGTCTGTGGGCTGAGAGTTCTGGAAACCAACTTTGCTCAAGTGATTCAGTCACCACAAGGTCTACTTTTGGTTTTCTGGGAGGTGGTCAGCACCAGTGCAGACTGCATTTCTCTAACCTTGGGGCAATAAAACTTTCCTGCTGACATCCCAACTTGTCTTGGGACAGAAATTTGTTTCACTGGATTTTCTTGTAGGTTCTGCTGCCCTAGAATTTGTTTAGAGTCATTTAAAAAAGTTTTTTTGGAGAGGTTTGGGGGAGAGCTCATGTGAATTCTTACCTTTTCTACACCATCTTGGTTCTGTCTCCTGATTGTAGTTTTATATAAGAAAGTAGCCTTATTTTAAAAAATATACTTATGAAAGTATGCAAAGGAAAGTTTATTTTTGTCTAAGCTTTAATATAAATCAATTAACAAGTATTTTTAAAGCTCCTGCTACATGCTAGGCACTGTGTTCAGCACTAGAAATATGAAGAAAGACAAAAGAGCTGTGATTTATATTCACATATAGGTGAAATAATTTTTTTTCTCTTTTATTTATTTTCTGCGTTCTACAATCATTACCATATAGCTTAGATTTTTTCCCATCCCTTCCTCTCCCTCCCCACACCCTCCCCAAGAGAGCATACAGTTTTATATAGGCTCTACACATGCATTCTTATTTATAGGTGAAAAATTTGAAAACCCAAATGATGTACTGTTATTATTGTGCCTATGCTCCAAGGACCTGCTAGAGCATCTACTCTCTTGGTATAGGCTTAAAAAAATCCAGTTTTGCCACTGCAGTATGATTAAACATCAGAATAGAACTTTACAAGAGAGATTAGATGTGTATATAGAAAATATGATATAAATTAGAATATAACATCTTTAAGTATGTAAAGTATTAAAATATCAGTGATCACTTTCAAGAAATGAGAGGTATGATGACTTAACAGTCTTATTTCATATTTGAATAACAGAGTATTTTAGTTGCAAAAATTTGATTTGTGCTGAAATTTCATTTGTGCTACTTAGTTTTATAACAATCAATAATTTTGGCTCCTGACAAGAAGCATGAAACATATCCTCCAATAAATTTTGAAATTAATGATGTAAAAATCATATAAAAAATAGTCAAAAAAATTCAGTAGAGTAAGTGAGAGAATTACTAACTTGTTTCTAAGTTATTAAGGAAATACATGTATTAATCTTTTTTATTCTCTAAGCTTTGGTGCTCTGGGGCAAAGTTCTGTTTATAAGTATAGCCACAGTTTCTGTTATCTTGGGCAAGTCTACTAGTAGTTTTTAGTTCTAGTTCAATAGATAAGGAAATTGCATTAAATAACCTCTAAGGTCCCTTCTATCTATAAAAAATGTCTTACAGTCCTAGCACTTCTTAATGTTAATTATTTCTACTCTCTTAAACTTAACAAAATTCTATGGCACATAATTCTATCACCCAAATATAATCTGTTCCTCCCACGAATACTCATAGCACTTTGTTTTCCTCATGTGCTTTGTATCATATTCATTTTTGTATATATGAGATTGGACATTGAGAACTGGGATTCTGTCTTATTCATCTGTACCTTGCATATAACTTGCACTAAATAAATGTTATTTTTTGAAATTGGGTTGAAGTTATCATTATACTCTAGCAATAGCATAGTCATCTCTAACTGATACTCTGTCTTGGTCAGTGGAGCTCTTTGATACCTGATTTACTCAATTTACAAGATGAAGGGATGATATGTCTTTGACTTTGGTCTTATATTCTTATAATTAAGATAGATGCATTTTAAAACCCAATCTTATTGCCAGAATGCCGCTCGATCTAACTGTACTCAGCTACTTGATCTTATTACATTTAAATGTAAGTCTCAGCATCCATTAATCAATAAACATTTATTGTCTATGATGTTCCAAGCACTATGCTAAATGATGGAGATACAAAGACAAAAATGTAACAATATCTACCCTCAGTGGATTTATTGTTGGTCAGGGCAGATGACATTTACATAAAGAAGTGTAATAAAGTGTTTCCACATGTAATATGAATTATGGGTGAGGATTAGGAAGTTTAGGCTTACCTCTTAGTTTTCTATTAAGTTTTCATCACCCAGTCTCCTTTGAAGAGATTTATAATTTTATGAATAGAAGCAGGAATCTTAAAGTGAAATCAGGTATACACTGGCAAATGATTACAACAGGGCACTTTCTCTTTATTTTGAGTGGCTTCTAAAATATCTCACTTCAGGGACTTTTGATTTTTTAAAATTCTGCTTTAGTTAATAATCGTTCTCTGTTCTGCTTATTACCTCTTACCACCTTAAGTTGGCTAAGGAACTAGACTAAGCAAATTAACACTAGCAGAATGATGATTTCCATACCTCATTATACATTAGTGAATATCAATACTCTGCTACTTTTTCATTCCTTTCATTGGAGATTGAATATGTCTCAGCTTTTCCTATACTAATTTTACAAATATTTGTCACAGCAGACAACATTGGCTACACAACAAATATTAATGTCTGCTAATTTCTTTATTTAACAATAGAGATAATGGTAGCAATGAGCAGAATAGAGGAACTGAGGATAGGGGAAAAGTCTGTGGGTTAGTATAGGCAGATTGAGAAATTATTAATGGAAATAGAAAACTCTTTTGCTTTGAGAGATTAGGCTACTTGCTTCCTTCTAGGACTCAGAGTCTTAAAAGAGGGATACTAAAGGGCATTTGAGGCATTTCACCAAATCTTGCACAGTTATCATCACATACACTGATTACAGCCTCTTTTGGCTTGGCATTGACTGCATTGTTAATGGCAGAAGTGGCCACAGCCACTGTTATCCCTTGGGACTTTTGGAAGGAAGTCCAAAAAAGCCCACATCAATGGCTGGCTAAATGTTCAACTCTGAAAAAAACCCACATGGTATGAAGATGGAGGATGGAATTCTCTCAATCTCTTTACCTGGTTTCTTTTTCTTTCTTTTTTTCATGGTTCTCAATGAACAGGACAAAATATGTTAGCTCATAATATCAATGGCTGGTGGATTTTCAGGAAGTGTCTTTGTTTCCACGGCAATTTTGGCAAATGGTTACATTGATATATATACCAATATGTACTGACCAAATACAGAGTAAAATTTGTGTGAGGAGGACAATAGCAGCTTGGGAAATCAGTAAAAGTTTCATAAAGAACATGTAACTTGAGGAGAATTTTAAAGGAAATGAAGGATTCTATGAAGTGAGGAAAGGATGAATGCATGCTAAGAAAGGAGAACAGTCAATGCAAAGGCAAGGAGACAGGAAATGCAGTATAGAATGTGAAGAATAACAATCCCAGTTTGTTTGGACTGTCAAGAAAAAGGAGGATATTAATACTTAATAAGATTGGAATGGCAATTTGGAGACAAGTTGTGAAGGGTTGTAATAATGAAGCAGAAAAGTTTCTATTTGATCCTAGAGACAAGAAGGAATCATGATCAGATTTTGACAATCACTCTTGACAAACTGAAAGGAAGCCCTGAGAGCTGATAAGATCACCAAATGAGAGAACAAAGAAAACCAAGAAAGAATCTTGACATATACGCACAGTTAGAGTATTTTAAACAGATGATGAACCCACAAAAGAGAATAAAAAGGAGTGATATGATGGGTGAGATGAGAATCAAGAGAGAGCAGTGTCAGGAAAAATCAAAGAAGAGAGAGTAACCAGGAGGAGAGGGTGATCATTAATAATAATCATCCTTATTTTATAGATAATGAACTGAGACGAAGACGTTTTGCAACATTAACAGAGCTAGTAAGTATCTGAGGAAGAATTTGAATTTAGGTCTTGATTCCAAAGCTGGCCCTTTATTTACTACACCACCTAGTGGCCTTCTTGTCAACAGTGTGAAGTACTATATAGAGAGGTTGACTTCTCAACATCAAACCTCAACCTTGAGGATCGCAAAAAATCCATTTGATAAGAGATCATAGCAACCTTGCATGTTAAGATACCTTCAAGTTCTGCTCCCGTCGGCAGAGAGCTAATACAATTTCTGTGATAGAGGGAAAAGCATTCACTTTTGGCTGCTATGCAAGATTTTATTTTGTAACAGCTTTGGAAAGTGACTTGGCATTTTCCCATAAAGGTAGATAAATTTCCAGGGGAGTGTGGAATATTTGATTTGAAGCACTCAGACCATTCCATTTAAGTTCCTTAGGAGTAACATCTGTACATCCAAGAGTGAAACTTGACCCTGAGTGCATAGTCCAATGGGTTGGAAAGACATAAGCTGAACATATTGCCCTAATCTGAGAGGTACACATTCCACTAAAAACAAATCAATAAACCTCTGAGCTTTAGATCTCTTTCTATTGTCACTGTTTTCTTGAAAGGCCACAGTTCATGTGAGATAGTGAGAAAGCAAACAGGTTTGGACTTCAGTTACCACAGACTCCCTGTATTCTTGGATGAATCATTTCATCTTTTTGGAATACATTTTTCCTATCTGTGAAATGCAGTCCAAAAGACTTGCTGCTAACTCACCTGACTGGAATGTTGTAGGAGATGATGTTTGCAAAGTGTTTTGGAGACAGATAACATGAACGTAATAGCTGGCATAACAAGTATTTTTAAAGTTATATGAGAGTTTAAGAAATAGATTTTGGGTCATTAAAGGGAGGAAGGGAGTGAGAAAGCAAAGAAGGAGGAAGGAATAAAGGTGAAATGTAATTGTCATTTTTTAGCGACTGCATTGCAAAAGAAAGTCTAAGTCTAAATGCTCAAGAGGATGATTAGTGGGGATGTAGGATAAATGTGTATTAGATTAAGGTGGTTCATTAATAATTATAGTCTGAGAATTAAAGTAACTTTACTGATTTTTTCTAGCTAGTAGAGTTGTTTCTTTAGAGGCAGATAAGAAATAGAAATGACTTTTAAGCAAATAGTTTCTTATAAGGTATCTGGTTAATGTTAGGAAAGTCCAGTGGCAGGAAATACCTATCAGAGGTGCAGTTTTTAAAAAAAATTGTTGCAAGTGACAATAGGTTTTGTTCCTTCCTTTTCCTGTGCCCCCTTCCCACTCTTGCTTTCTGTGATACAAACTCTAGATATAGGGCTGGTTGACTGGCCCCCCTTTTACAAGTGAAGGACCAATGTTTTTGTGAGAGTTGCTAAAGTAATTTTGAATCATTGCATTGGTTTACCTGATTGATCTTCACCTCTCTACCCCTAAAATTAAAAGGGACCAAAATATGTGACATTCTAATATGAGCTTGTAGCATCAATGCAATGTTCACAGCGCCTACAGAGGGCATGAACATCCCAGAGCAATTTTGAACTGTGAAATGCCACAGACTCTCCACATGAAAGACGGAATCAAAACATTAATCAGACACCAGAAAGCCAAATCCATTATAGTAACAAAAGTCCATACACAATAACAATTCAGAAAACACCTTCCCCTGGTAGGCTTCCCACAAACCAGCTCCATTAAACAAATCACCAGGAGGTCTCCTTAAACAAAATCACAAACTAGCCCTTTCACTCATACTAGCCAGCAGGCTGCTGGCCTGCATCCTTCCTAGCTTTGACTGCTCTCCGACTCATTTCCTCTTATCTCTTCTCTAGCTCCACTTTTTCTTGATCCACCTTTTCAGCAAGTTCCTCTCACCATAGACTCCATGTAACTCAGGCTTCCATGTGACCCAGGCAAGTTACATGGGCCTATTAATGAATGGGAAAGATCTCCCCAACTAAATTACCATTACAGAGTTATGTGGAAACAAAGGAACATAAGGAGTTGGCAGTGCTGATCTATCAAATTCATCACCGAAAGAAGTTCTGCTTGGTGATGAACTGTCTCATGAGAAGAGGTAGGGAGATTAATCTGGAGTGACTATGCTATCGGTTTTTAAATATCACATAACTTTGTGTGCTGTTGTGTATCTTCCAAGTCTGAAAATTCACTTATCATCTCACTCTCTTCTAAAACTCCAACCAATGACCCAAAGATCTTCCTTTTTTTAAAAATTAGTTTATTTATTTTTAGCTTTCATCATTCATTTCCATAAGTTTTAAGTTTTCTTCCCCTTCCCCAAGATGGCATGCAATCTGGTATAAGCTCTACATATATGTTCTTATTAAACATATTTTTATATTAGCCATGTTGTACAGAAGAATTAGATCAAATGGGCGGAACCATGAGAAAGAAGCAAAACAAAACAACAAAAAAATAGAAAATAGTCTATAATTCTCTGCATTCAGACTCCATAGTTCCTTCTCTGGATGTGGATGGCATTTTCCATCATGAGTCCTTTGGAATTGTTCTAAGTTCTTGAATTGCTGAGAAAGTCTATCAAAGTGAGTCATTGCACACTGTGTACAATGTTCTCCAGGTTCTGCTCTCTTCACTCAGCATCACTTCATACAAGTCTTTACAGGTTTGTCTGAAGTTCACTTGTTCATCACGTCTTATAGCACAATAATATTCCATTACATTCATATACCAAAGCATTCTCCAAATGATGGATATTGCCTCAATTTCTAGTTCTTGGCCACCACAGAAAGAGCTGCTTTAAATGTTTTTGTACATGTGGGTTCTTTTCTTATTTTTATGATATATTTGGGATAGTGCCCTAGAAGTGGTATTGCTGGATCAAAGGGTATATACATTTTTATTGCCCTTTGGGTATGATTCCAAATTGTTCTCCAGAATAGTTGAATCAGTTCACAACTCCACCCACAATGAATTAGTGCTCCAATTTTCCCACATCTTCTCAAACATTTGTCATTTTCCTGTTTTGTCATGTCTGATAGGTATGATGTGGTACCTAAGAATTGTTTTGATTTGTATTTCTCTAATCAATAGTGATTCAAAGCATTTTTTATATGACTAAAGATAGCTTTAATTTCTTCCTCTGAAAACTGCCCGTTCATATCCTTTGACCATTTGTAAATTGGGGAATGACTTGTGTTCTTATAAATTTGATTCAGTTCCCTATATATTTTAGAAATGAAGTCTTTGTCAGAGACACTGATTGCAAAAATTCTTTCCCAGTTTTCTGCTTCCCTCCTCATCTTGGTTGCATTGGCTTTGTGGAAAAACTTTTCAATTTAATGTAATCAAAATTTTCCATTTTGCGTTTCACAGTATTCTCTCTCTTTTTTGATCATAAATTCCTCCATTCTCCATACATCTGACAGATGAACTATTCTTCACTCCCCTAATTTGTTTATAGTATCAGCCTTTATAGCTAAATTTTTGTGCATTCAGACTTTGTTTTGGCATATGGTGTCAGATGTTGATGTATGCCCAGTTTCTGCCATATTATTTTCCAGTTTTCCCAGCAGTTTTTGTCAAATAGTGAATTCTTATCCTGGAAACTGGGGTCTTTGGGTTTATTAAACAGTAGATTACTATAATCATTCACTACTGTGTCTTATGTACCTAACATATTCTACTGATCTACCCCTCTATTTCTTATCCAGCACCAAGTAGTTTTGATGGTTGCTGCTTTATAATGAAATTTAAGATGTGGTATGGCTAAGCCACCTTCCCTAGCATTTCTTTTCATTAATTCCCTTGATATTCTGGACCTTCCCAAAGGACTTTATTTTTTTTATTTTAAATTTATTTATTTATCTTTTAACATTCATTTTCACAAAATTTTGGGTTCCAAGTTTTCTTCCCATTTCTCCCCTCCCCCACCCCAAAATGCTGAGCATTCTAATTGCCCTTATCACCAATCTGCTCTCTCTTCTAACATTCCTCCCTTCCCTTGTCCCCATCTTCTCTTTTGTCCTGTAGGGAAAGATAACTTTCTATGCCCCATTACCTGTATTTCTTATTTCCTAGTAGCAAGACCAATACTCGACAGTTGTTCTTAAAACTTTGACTTCCAACTTCTCTTCATCCCTCCCTTCCCACCCTTTCCCTTTGGGAAGGCAAGCAATTCAATATATGCCATATCTGTGTAGTTTTGCAAATGACTTCCATAAAAGTCGTGTTGTGTAAGACTAACTATATTTCCCTTCATCCTATCCTGCCCCCCCATTGCTTCTATTCTCTCTTTTGATCCTGTCCCTCCCCAAGAGTGTTGACTTCAAATTGCTTCCTCCTCCCACTGCCCTCCCTTCCATCATCCCCCCCACCCTGCTTATCCCCTTCTCCCTCACTTTCCTGTATTGTAAGATAGGTTTTCATACGAAAATGAGTGTGCATTTTATTCCTTCCTTTAGTCTAATGTGATGAGAGTAAGCTTCATGTTTTTCTCACCTCCCCTCTTTTTCCCTTCACTGAAAAGTCTTTTGCTTGTCTCTTGTATGAGAGATAATTTGCCCCATTCCATTTCTCCCTTTCTCCTCCCAATGTATTTCTCTCTTATCGCTTAATTTCATTTTTTTAAGATATGATCCCATTCTAATCAATTCACTCTGTGCTCTCTGTCTCTGTCTGTCTGTCTCTCTCTCTCTGTGTTTCTGTGTGTGTAATCCCACCAACTATCCAGATACTGAAAAGTTTTAAGAGTTACAAATATTGTCTTTCCATGTAGGAATGTAAACAGTTCAACTTTAGTAAGTCCCTTATGACTTCTATTTGCTATTTACCTTTTCATGCTTCTCTTCATTCTTGTGTTTGAAAGTCAAATTTTCTTTTCAGCTCTGGTCTTTTCATAAAGAATGCTTGAAAATCCTCCATTTCATTGAAAGACCATTTTCCCCCTGAAGTATTATACTCAGTTTTGCTGGGTAGGTGATTCTTGGTTTTAGTCCTAGTTCCTTTGACTTCTGGAATATCATATTCCACACCCTTCAATCCCTTAATGTAGAAGCTGCTAGATCTTGTGTTATCCTGATTGTATTTCCACAATACTTGAATTGTTTCTTTCTAGCTGCTTGCAATATTGTCTCTTTGACCAGGGAACTCTGGAATTTGGCCACAATGTTCCTAGGTGTTTCCCTTTTTGGATCTCTTTCAGGTGGAGACTGGTGAATTCTTTCAACATTTATTTTGCCCCCTGGTTCTAAAATATCAGGGCAGTCTTCCTTGATAATTTCATGAAAGATGATGTCTAGGCTTTTTTTTGATCATGGCTTTCAGGCAGTCCCATAATTTTTAAGTTGTCTCTCCTGGATCTATTTTCAGGTCAATTGTTTTTCCAATGAGATATTTCACATTATCTTCCCTTTTCTCATTCTTTTGGTTTTGTTTTGTGATTTCTTGGTTTCTCATAAAGTCATTAGCCTCCATCTGTTCCATTCTAATTTTGAAAGAACTATATTCTACATTGACCTTTTGGACCTCCTTTTCCATTTGGCTAATTCTGCTTTTTAAAGCATTCTTCTCCTCATTGGCTTTTTGAACCTCTTTTGCCAGTTGAGTTAGCCTATTTTTCAAGGTGTTATTTTCTTCAGCACTTTTTTGGGTCTCCTTTAGCAAGGTGTTGACCTGCTTTTCATTCTTTTCTTGCATCTCTCTCATTTCTATTCCCAGTTTTTCCTCCACCTCTCTTACTTGATTTTCAAAATCCTTTTTGAGATCTTTCATGGCTTGAGCCCATTGAATATTTATTTTGGATGTTTGGGATACAGAAGCCTTGACTTCTAAGTCTTTCCCTGATGGTAAGTATTGTTCTTCCTCCTCTGAAAGGATGGGAGGAGATATCTGTTCACCAAGAAAGTAACCTTCTATGGTCTTAATTTTTTTCCCTTTTTTGGACATTTTCCCAACCAGTTACTTGATTTTTAGGTCCTTTGTCAAGAGTAGGGTATACTCTGGGAATCTGTGAGATCTCAGTTCCTCCAAGGTGGCACAATCAAGTGTGTACTGGTCTGGACACAGAGAGGGATTTTTATGCCCAGAATCTTAGCAGTCAGCTCTCCACAGCCACCTGTCCTCCAGTTCCCAAGTCAGCACTGGGGGCTGATTTTCAGATAAGCTGGATGAGCAGGGCCACCATTCAGTGTGAGACAAAGACCAGCTCGCCCAGGGCCTCCACCCAGGGCGGAGGTAAGACTCATCTCTTCAGTGCCCCCAGGGGGTTTTTATGCTCCAATGGAGTGGTCTACTGGGTGCTGTGTAGCCTCTGTGGCTGCTGCCTGCTGCTGGAGCTATGGGAAGGTCCTTCTCCCTTCCTGGCCAGTTGATAAAACTCTGTCACTGACCTTTGGTGCCTGGTTGAGGGATCTGAGGACCCGCTGCTGCGAGTGGAGATTCTGCCCCCAAAGTGTCCTCCTTCCAGAGTCTCATTGTGCCACTCTGCGTGGCCAAGGCTGGGCTGGGCTCTGTTCCATGTCTAGCGCAACTGGTGTTTCCGTGGGCCTTTCAGGTCACCTTGGGCTGGAAATCTCCTCCACTCTGTTGTTCTCCACTTCTGCTGCTCCAGAATTTGTTAAGAGTCCCTCTCTACAGATATTTTGTTGGCTGTGTGGGGAGACCCTGTGTAAGTGTGTCTTTTTAGTCCTCCATTTTGGCTCTGCACCCCCAAAGGATTTTATTAAAGGAAGCAATAAGCTATATACTTCCTGTGATCCTTCTGAGTGTGCCTCAAAGAAGAAATAATGTTTAATATTAATAATATTCTGTATTTTTTCTAGGACATTACTGGATTTTTTGAACATTATCTTACTAAGCTGAAACAATTAAAGCCATTAAATACATTTTGCAGCCTAAAAGACAAACAGATTTTTAAATGTAGAAAGGACCTTAGGGATCATTTTGTTCAACTCAGAGGTAGCAATAATTTATTAGTTTCTAAATCTGATGGTCTTTTCTCAGTCCTAATTCTTTTCCATCTGTCTGCCATATTTGATAGTGTAGGCTGCTTTTTCCACTTGGATATTCTCCTCTCTATTTTCATGTAACTACTTTTCTTGGTTTCCCTTTTACTCCTCCTCCTCAGTCTCCTTTGTTTATTCATCATTCATTCATATCTTGCACCTTAACTGTATATGTTCCCCAGGACCTGTCCTGGGCTTTCTCTTTTCCCTCTATATTTTCTTTCTTGGTGACTTCATCAGATCCTATTGATTTAACTATATTTCTATGCATGTGACTACCATGTCTCAGTGACACTCTCAAGGTTTAGTACTATGTCACCTTGTGACATGACTACCTTGTATTTAACTGCTTCAAATAAATATTTATGCTTCTATTAAATTTATATTTATGCATCATTTATTTTCATATATTCTTGCCTTTCCTCTTAGAATTTAAGCTCATTGTCAATAAGGATTATTTTATTCTTTTCACTTGTTTCCCCAGTGTTTATCACACACAATGCCTGGAAAATCTGAGGCCCACTTGTCCAAGGTTACATAATTGGTGTCAGAAATGGGGACTAAAACCCATACCTCTATAATCCCAGGAAAGACACCTAGTGGAGGACAGGTTCAACCCATTCATTTCTGGATTATGATGCTTATGGTGTACCACTGGTCATATGTTCAGAGGAAATTATTTGTTTAAGATAAGTGCTTGACAGTGGACATGGATACGGATTGTGGAATTCCTAATCTATTTACCATTATTTTGGCTCTCTTCTGGAACCTTCCAGTTTACTAATGTCTTTCTTCAAAGTGCTCAGAATTGAAAACTAGACTCTAGTTATGGTCTAACCAGGACAAAATACATTGGCACCACTCCTTCTCTAGGCCTGGGCATCATATTTCTGTCTTTTTGTCTTTAAAAAATTTCAAATTAAATTTTTTCCAATAAGCAAAATCTTCCTCATTCTCTTCTCCTCCCCCATGCAGAGAACGAAAGAAAAACAGTGCCCTTGTTATACATATGTATAATCATGCAAAACAAATATCTGCATTGGCTCTGTCCAAAAGAAAAAACTGTACCTATGTATATACATATGTGAATATACATGTATACATATACAAACATAGGTGCATGTGCATGTTATTTAGTATTCCTGACAGAGTTGCCTTTCTATCAGGAGATGGGTAATTAAAATGATCAGAGTCTCAAGTTCTCAAGTTATAAAGTTTTTCTTTATAATCTTTCCAATGTATAAATTACTCTTTGCTCAGTGCACAGGATAGCATCTTATAAGTACTCTTTTTCTGGACTAATACTTAGAGGTTCAAGTCCCCTCCTCTTTCAGTCTTAGGTGTGCGACTCAGAAATGGGTAGCAAATGGCAAAGTTGCAAGTTAGTATGTACTCATGATGGAGCTCAGACCTCTTCTTGCTTTAGTGCAAAGCCTTTTTCTGTACTGGACAGCTCTAGATGGACATATTCCTGTCAGACCCTACTCCTAGTGTGTGTGTACCTCTCTGTCTATCTCCTTTTTCTTAACCTGACATGGAAAAAAATTATCATTTTTTTCTTGGATTTTCAGATCATGTTTCAATCTGGTGCATTTTCTAGATTTGTTCAGGAGAATTATGGGGCAGGAGCTAGTGATACATCTCTCTACTACTCTACCATATTGGCTTTGCCACACCATGAACTTTGGATTTGAATGTGCTACATGGGAGACACTGGCACGGAACTACTCGTTATGGCGTGCCCGCTTCAGAAAAGGTGCTGTGCTCTAAGAGCAAAGCAGAATTGAAACAGCACAAAGGAAATGTAGGATGCAGAGATTTGGAGTATCCACCCCAAATGTTCACACGGACTACCTGTGGCCAATCTGTGGTACAGCATTCCGAGCTCATATAGGTCTGATCAGCCACATTTGTACACACTGAAACTTCACTTTATCGTGGTGATGTCATTTTGAACCTTTTCGAGAACAGACAACAACCAGTCACACCATAACTCTATTGATGTAGCATGACTCCTCTCCCAAAGCCTACTGGTATGGGACTCTCTCCTTATTAGTAGAGAGCAGTATCCCAAGCCTCTGTGGAGGGTGAGAAGAGTTGGTGAAAGCAGGAGAGAGGAGAACTTTGAAGTTCTCCCAGTCACTTCAAGCTCTTCAGGGTCTTTGGATGTTTCTGGCTTTTATCAATGATGAAAATCTCACTTCAGGTTGCTGAAGGAAAAGACTCTGGGAAGAAGGTGACATGGGAGGAGCCACCATTCTCCATCATGTCCCTGTCCCTAGCTTGCTCCACTAAAGACTTTGGGGAATTTTCCCTTGGGTGAGATCTGGGACTCCCATCTGAACCTCTGAGTTATTTGATGGTATGCTTGGGTACTTGTGTTTGGACCCCAATTTTAAAAATCACATTTCTTTCTAGCTTCAAAACACTATCCCTGACAGTTTTATCCCCAGCCCAATATATATATACACATATATAACTTACAACCAAGGGTGTAGGTTATCACCTCATTAACATATCTGCTACATAACCCACTACCTTTCCTATATAAGCTTTGGCATCGTTCCTGTTAAGTTACAAGTTCCTAAAGGAGGTCTGCCTACTACAATAGTGTAGCAATAAACCTGTGCAAACTTGACTTAAAGATTGCTTGAGTCTGTGAATTCATTCCAGACGACCCTCTTCTGCACTTCAGTCCTTGAGGGGTCCCAAAATCTCTGAACCCCTCCTCAGACTTCATCAACTTTACTCCTATTAGGGAGAGATCCTTTACTCTCTGACATGTTGATTGCTGTATATTTTCTTATTTATGTTGTCTCTGATTTCTATTTTACTATTTTATTGGATAAATGGGTTTCTTTGGTAATTCCTAAACATGGAACTGGTATTTATTGAGAAGGGAGAAAAGAGTCGGGTACAAAACTTGGGAGTGATCCTCCTCCTTCCCTCATTAATAAAATACTGTTCAGAAATTAGCTTGAACCTGAAATCCTTATTCCCTAGACTAATAATATTTAAGGGGGAGTGTGGGGTGTGTTCAGGGAGGATCAGTACCTTGGTGTGATGGCTGCCAAGCCTTTTTAGGGCTCTTTCCATCTTTGGTGTTCACCTGTTCCATCCACTTCTCATCTGTGGCTTCAAAAAGCTGTAGCATGTGTAGTGGCCACACTCTGGTAAACCATTTTGGCAGAAGGGCCAAACCAGGTTGAGGGTAACTAAGAGATCTCAAACCCATTGGTGAGTTAGGAGGGTGTCTACCCCAAGTATGTGAAGACTTCCTCTGGGGGAATGGGTGAATGAGAACAATTTGTTCCAATGGCCATGAAGACAACTGAAGCAGGTGATGTGGAGCACTTAGAGCTTGGTTAGATGCTGAAGATGCCAAGGTCATCCACTGCATCCTGAGACATTGCCAGCCATCTTGACTCTTTCCTGCCACTGGACTATGATGGCTCTGGAGGAGAGAGTGAGGCTGACAACCTCATGCAACTCTGCCTCACTTAAATCCAGTTTATGCACGAATCAAAAGACATCACCCATACCATTTCACTATTATGACTCAAAGTCCTGTAGCAACAGACAAGTGATGAAGCAGCAGGTGTGGATACACTGGCAGTTGTAGTCACAGCCTTACACACAGGTGGCCCAGGCCATAGGATCATTTTTCACTGGAAGCAGCAGTGGGACTTGGCAGCCCCCTGGGTGTCTGATCAGCCTTTTAAGGATCTCACTTCTCATCCTGGTATGAGGAAAGGACTAGAAAAGGTGCCCTCAACATTGTCTTCTTAGCCAACTCTGATCTGTTTACCATGGCAGGCAGGGAATCTCACTATGCAGTTGAAACACAAAAAAATGTACAAAAGGTAAGAAAATATCTGCAAAGATGATTCCATTCACCATCAGCACATGGAACATGGGCACACTTATAGACAAAATCCAGTAGACCTGAAAGACAAACTGCTCTTGTTGCAAAGAATTAAAAACATCATGGATGCACCCTTGCAGCAAACATTGACATCTAATAGACTCTGTGATTGTAAGAAGAAGAGACAGACAAGATGTGAGAGTGACAAAGGCAATGGTGCAGAGTGCTGGACTGATCTTAGACTTATCCTTTCCAAACTAAATATTTGCATTTATTAAAAGTGCTGCTGCCAAGGCAAAATGACTACCAGAAGAATCAATGTCAACAAATTACAGCAAGTCTATGGGCATGAGCAGTTTGTTGCTAATTTGGAGGGAAAGATGAGCCAACACATAGCTGGCAACAGTGGAGAAGAAAAGGAATGGACAGATTTCAGAGATTTGGTGTATAGCACTGTATTTACTCATCTGAATTAGAACACTTGCAAACACCAAGACTGGTTTGATGAAAATGATGGGGGAAATTCAGAAGCTGTTAAACGAAAAATGAGAACTCATAGGATATACTAGCAGGATAGTTCATCCACCTCTAAGAAGGCAGCATTTAATTCCATCAGAAGTAAAGTACAAGCAAAGCTTAGAGAGATGCAGGATTGCTGGCTCAGTAAGAAGGCAGATGAAATTCAGTTTTCTGCTGATAGTAGCAATCCAAAGGGCTTTTATAATTCCCTGAAAGCTATTTATGGACCAAAAACCCATGGTGCATCATAAGTATTTAGTGCTGATGGAGCCACATTGATTAATGATGAGTATATGATCCTAGAGAGATGGGCTGAACACCTCCATAGTGTTCTCAACAGACCATCATCAATCAATGCAGAGGTCATTTATCATTTACTTCAGGTTGAAGTCAATCCCTCCTTAGCTGAACTTGCAACTGAAGAAAAGGTTTTGAAGGCCATTAGTCTCCTTTCATGTGGCAAAGCAACTGGTACTGATTCTATTCCAGCTGAGATTTACGAGGTAGGGGGACCATTGCTCATCCAAAAACCGACTGCAATTTTCCTGGTTATATGGCAAGAGGAAGTTATTGCTCAAGAGTTCAAAAATGCCTCCATTGTTCATCTCTATAAAGGTAAAGGGAGCAGATTGTCCTGCAAAGGTCACAAGGGAGTCTCTCTTTTAGCCATTGCTGGCAAAATTCTTGCTAGAGTCCTCCTTAATAGGCTGATCCTTCACCAGGAAGATGGTCACATACCTGAGAGCCAGTGTGGCTTCAGAAAGTGCCAAGGAACAGTTGATATGGTGCTTGCTGCCTGACAACTCCAGGAGAAATGCCAGGAGCAGAACAGGTCTGTACACAATGTTTGTATGTCTGACCAAAGCCTTTGACGCTGTTAGTCGTGAGAGCTTATGGAAAATTATATCAAAATTTGGTTGCCTGGAGAAGTTCATCAGTATTGTACATCAATTTCATGATGGCATGTTTGCCTGGGTTTCGCATAGTGGACAATGCTCTCATGCCTTCTCAGTCACTAATGGAGTAAAACAGGGCTGTGTGCTTGCTCCCATGCTTTTCAGCATGATGTTTTCATCCATGTTATCAAATGCTTTCAATGAAGATGAACACAGCTTCAGGGTCAACTACTGTACTGATGGTAAGTTCTTCAATTTGAAAAGGCTACAAGCCAAGACCAAAGTGGAGGGAGTGCTGGTGCATGATTTTCTGTTTGCAGATGACTGTGCACTCAATGACGCCTGTGAAGCTGAGATGCCACAAAATATGGATCAATTCTCTGCTGCCTGTGCTAATTTTGGCCTCATAATTAACACCAGGAAAATACAGGTGCTCCATCAGCCACCACCACACAATTCATTAATTACAGCAACTTACAACAATTGCAACAAATGGAGAAGTTTTGAATGCTGTGGATAAGTTCATTTACCTTGGTAGTGTACTTTCCAGGGATGTACACATTGACAATGAGGTTGATGCACACATTGCCAGAGCTAGCTCAGTGTTTGGGAGGCTCTGAAGAAAAGTTTGAGTGAGAAGAGGTATTAGACTGACAACCAAATTGAAGGTCTACAGAGCCATTGTGTTGACCTCATTGTTGTATGCCTGTGAAACATGGACAGTCTACCAGCGCAATGCCAGGAAACTGAATTGCTTCCATTTGAACTGTCTTAGGAAGATTCTGAGAATTATCTGGCAGGATAAGGTCTCAAAACGGAAGTCCTTGCTTGATCTCAACCATACTATGCTGTTTCATCTAACTGAA
Source organism: Notamacropus eugenii (assembly GCF_028372415.1). Classification (NCBI taxonomy): domain Eukaryota; kingdom Metazoa; phylum Chordata; class Mammalia; order Diprotodontia; family Macropodidae; genus Notamacropus; species Notamacropus eugenii. Next base: position 324,887,085 of record NC_092872.1, read on the forward strand.
TTGCAAATTTGGGCTGCCCTCAACTCTGGTAATAAGCTGCTAGAATTGGTCCTTACTAATTTCAGAAATTTTTTTGGAAACAATATCACTTTTTAAGAAGTGCCATTTCATACTGAAATACCTTTTTAGCCCAAATTGTCTCTGGTTTTAATTGAATTACCATTTAAATGTTAACTAAATTTTGTGAGTGATATTTTTCACAGATTCATTTTTTTTGTGTGTGTGTATGATGGTAAATCATGAGGCATTTCCTTTGCATCATTAAAAAATGACCCTTTAATTTGAATGGATGTTACCTCAGCAAGTACTCTGAGATCTGAAAAAAAATTTGTTTTTAATTTAAGGAGAAAATTTTTGGCAAAATGTTTCCTCCATGGCCACTTTCTGTTTCAGAAGCAGATTTTTGTCTTACTTTTCAAACACTTTTTGTTTGCATTTTTTTCTTTTGTTTTTCCCTTCATAGGAAATATATATTTTTTCCAAGCCATAGATAATTTTATTTCTTCCTGTATGTGTCCTGGAATTTTTCAATTTACTTTTTATTTTCTTTTATTGTTTTTAGAGGGGTAACAGACTTATCCAAACTGGGTTGACTTCATTTTACTGTTCTGCAATAACTATATTTATTGATATATGTATTTCTCAAAAGTCTCGATGCATATAATTGTTATATGTTGATAACATGAAAAAGTCATTGATACTGTTTGAATGACTTGAATGAATATATTTTGTTGTACTATTATACTGTTTAAGCACGGTATAATAATCCAGTAGGCCACTATGGCTACATTACTATGAATTTGTTAATTACATAAATATTTGTACATTAATAACAGCGCAAATGGGACAATCTGTAGAAAAGATGGGAGCTGAGGTAGTTGAGGGGTATTGTTTTGCTTTTGTAGGTGAAAAGCATAAAGGTCTCCTAATATCAAGAATAGACTTAGATCCTAAGAATAAGGACATTTAAAGGATATAGGGCAGAAAAGTGAAAGTATTAGAAGGATGTTCAACTAAGGCCACTGATATTAAGGCATATAACTAGTCAGGCAACTCAGGAAGTTTTGTTAATCTTGTCTGAGAATTTTGAACATGGAGATACACCTAAGGAATTGACCTACTGTTTATTGACCTAATTGGAAATTATTCCTGGGAATTTCAGAGCTGTCCATCTTCTGAGGATGAGGAACTGCTTACAGAGAAAAGATCTTTTCTGATCAAAGGAGGCATTACTACAGAGACTGAATGTGAAAATTAAATTAAAAAATTTCACTTCATATTGGAGTAAGGGAAATGAGCCCTGTAGTGTATAGGGGTCCATAATTGACATTTTTTTCTGAACATGAACCATTTCCCCTCAAGAGAACAATCTTGGGAAGTGTGTATCAGACAGCTAAGAATATGCCTAGCACACATGAAGGCTCTTGAGCCAGACATAATCATATGGCTGTGAAATAGCTTAAGGATATGTATGCAAGAGCAGTGATTACCTTTGTAGAGGCAAAGTCAGATGTTACTTCACATGAATATATGCAAACTTTAGCTGTAATGAGTGAAGAGGGCAGACCAGGAGACTCCTATACTAGCTTTGTTTCTAATACTATGCAGAATAAAGGAGAAAAGCCTACTGAGTTCCTCCTAAAATGGAGCAACAAATGCAGAGACTTATACAAATAGGCTTTGTGGATCCTAATTATGTAGGAAAAATTACCCTGCAGAGATTTTTCTAGGGTTTGATATATGAACCTCACATATCTAATGTAATCAGATCTATGCAGACACAGAAACCATTGTCAATAATGGTCTAGGTGAAATGAGTCCTCCCAAGTTTTGAGGAGTTTTCACAGGCCTCAGCAGGTCTCAGGTCTTCTTGAGTTTGGGCCATAAGAGCAAAACAGTCAACATACCATCAGTACTGAGCTACAGTCACAGAACTTGAGACAATCAGATAAAAGATGGAGCAGTGCAAAATCCTGTCCTTCTTGGAGAGGTGAAGGCCCAAGTAGCAGTAGCTGCCCCACTGGAGATCCAATTGTCCGGTTCCACTTGGGTAATGCAGTTCCTTCCTTCCTTCCTTTCTTCCTTCCTTCCTTCCTCCCTCCTTCTCTCCCTCTGTCCACATGGTGAGTCATACCCTTACATGTGGGTGCTCTATCCAAAGGAATATAAATTTTGATTACTTATACTTAACAAGACAGCTTGGGGTTTGGAGGCTAGATTTTTCTTTTCTTTTTAAATTTATTTACTTTCCGTTTTCAACATTCAATTTCACAAAATTTTCAATTTCAAAATTTCTCCCCATCTCCCTCTCCCTCCACCCCAGGATAGTGTGTGTTCTTATTATCCTGTTTTCCAATCTGCCCTCCCTTCTATCCCCCATCCCCCATCCTCTTCCCTTCCCTTTTCCTGTAGGGCAAGATAGATTTCTATACCCCATTGCCTATATATTTTATTTCCTAGTTGCATGTAAAAATAATCTTTTGCATTCATCTTTAAAGCTCTGAGTTACACATTCTCTCCCTTATCCCCTCCCCATCCACCCTCATTGAGAAGCAAGCAATTCAATATGTTATACATGTATAGTAATGTCATGTTGTGAAAGATTAAGTATATTTCCCTCTATCCCGTTCTACCCTCCATTTATTCTATTTTCTACTTTGATCTGTCCTTCTTCCAAGGTGTTTGCTTTCAATTATCCATTCTCCCAATCTTCTATCCCTTCTATTATTTCCCCTCTCTTATCCTTTTCCCCCCTTCTTTCCTGTAGGATAAGATAAACTTCCATGCCCATTAGAGCGTGTATGTTCTTCCCTCCTGAAGCCAAATTCGATGAGAGGAAGGTTCACTTTTTCCTTCTCATCTTCCCCTTCTTCCTCTCCATTGTAAAAGCTCTTGTCTCTTTTGTGTGAGATGATTTACTACATTCTACCTCTCCCTTTCTCTTTCTCCTAGTATATTCTTCTCAACACAATTTTCTTTTTTAGATATCATCCCTTCATATTCAGCTCACTCTGTGTTCTCTGTCTGTCTCTCTCTCTTTACATACATACACATACACATATACACATATACATACATACATACATATACATATGTACACACACACAAATATATTCTCTCCAACTGTCCTAATACTGAGAAAGGTCCCATGAGTTACAAATATCATCTTTCTATGTAGGAGTATAAACAGTTCAACTTTATTAAGCCCCTTATGGTTTCTCTTTCCTATTTACCCTTTCATGCTTCTCTTGATTCTTATATTTGAAAGTCAATTTTTCTCTTTAGCACTGGTCTTTTCAACAAGAATGTTTGGAAATCCTCTATTTCATTGAAGTCCCATTTTCCTCCCTGAACTATTATACTTGGTTTTGCTGGATAGATGATTCTTGGTTTTAATTCTTTCTCCTTTGACCTCTGGAATATCATATTCTAAGCCCTCTGATCCCTCAGTGTAGAAGCTGCTAAAACTTGTGTTATCCTGATTGTGCTTCCATACTACTTGAATTCTTTCCTTCTGGCTGCTTGTAATATTTTTTCTTTGACCTGGGGACTCTGGAATTTGGCTAAAATATTCCTAGGAGTTTTCCTTTTGGAATCTCTTTTAGGAAGTGATCAGTGGATTCTTTCAATTTCTATTTTTCCCTATGGTTCTAGAACATCAGGGAAGTTTTCCTTGATAATTTCTTGAAATATGCTGCCTAGGCTCTTTTGTTCATCATAGCTTTCGATAGTCCAATAATTTTAAAATTCTCTCTCCTGGATCCATTTTCTAGGTCGGTTATTTTTCCAATGAGATACTTCACATTGTCTTGCATTTTTTCCTTCTTTTGGTTTTATTTTATAATTTCTTGATTTCTCATAGTCATTTGCTTCCTTCTTCTCCAATCTAATTTTGAAGGAATTATTTTCTTCAGTGAACTTTTGGACCTCTTTTGCCATTTGTTTTAGTCTATTTTTAAAGGTGTAATTTTCTTCAGCACTTTTTTTTGGGTTTCCTTTAGTAAGCTGTTCACTTATTTTTCATGATTTTCTTGTGTCACTCTAATTTCTCTTCCCAATTTTTCATTTACTTCTATTACCTGATTTTTAAAATCCTTTTTGAGCTCTTTCATGGCCTGAGACCAATTCTCATTTTTCCTGGAGGCTTTGGTTGTAGGAGGTTTGGCTTTGTTATCTTCTTCTGGTTGTATGTTTTGATCTTCCTTGTCAGCAGTGACATAAGAAAATGCCTTTTCACTGAGAAAGTAAGAATCTATAGTCTATTTCTTTTCCCCTTGTTTGCCCATTTTCCCAGTCTTGACTTTTTTCCCTTTACTTCACTTTTGAGATCTTTGTTAAGTGGAGGACTCCAGAAGCAGCTACTGCTGAAGCAGTGGTTGCTAGTGTTCTGGGGCTATGGCTGAGGTAGGGGTTGTGACTGTGGCCAGACCTTGTTCCCCTCTCAGTCAGGTGAGAATCTCTTCCTATTGAGCTTCAAAGCTGTCTTTGTGGTTTTTGTGTTGAGAAGTTTGGAAACTGCAACATCTGCCAGCAATTCAGTCCCCTGAGGCCTGTTCCAGCTCCTATTGTAGCAATATGGCCCATGTCAAACTGCACTCTGCTCCTAGTCTGGTGTGATAGACCCTTCCTGTGGACCTTCCAGATTATCTTGGGTTGGAAATCTGCTTTGTTCTGTCATTTTGTGGCTTCAGCTACTCTAGAATTTATTCAGTCATTTTTTACAGGTTTTTTTTGAGGGTTTTGAGGGGGAGAGCCCTAGCAGATTTCTGCCTTTACCCCACCATCTTCTAGATTTTTCTTCTTTTTTTCTTTCCTACTTATATATTTTATCATTAAAAAAACTGGGTCAATTAACCCTTTTGTCTCATGTATTTTTCACTTATGATTGCTTGAAAGATAGCTCTGAAAAACTAAGCTTTGATAAAGCCCATTGGTATTCAAAGGGAGCTACTTGATCTTGCCTTAAACCCAAATCACTCTAGCTCTCACTGATTGGCCAATAATAGGTCCTAGCCTAAGTCTCACTTGTTCATTGTTCAGTTGCGATGGTTCAAAGTGAGTGCAAATAGCAATTGTTTCTGTTCTGGTCAGAAATCCTGAGAGTCTTCCCCTCCCAGACTGATTCTTTTTTGAAGTCAAACTAGGCCATCTTTTCCCTCAATTCTTATCTAGCCTTTAATCACTGAATAGGTATTGCCTCAGACAAACAGACCTAAGAAAGATCTTAGCTTAAAAAGACCAAAGTCTCTAGTCTCTAGCTGTCCTGACTTATGTTGTACAATTGGACTCCTAATGACTCTGGAGGAGAGATTGAGTCTGATGACTTTGCAGTCCTGCCTCACTTAAATCTAATTCACTTGCATGCCAAGATATCACCCTCCTCATATCATTGGTCCTTCTTGAGAAAAAAGGATGAACAGACCTAGGGAATGGAAGGCATAAAAGTCATTAGAATATCTTCATCAGATAATCATCAGAATAATAAATATATTTTTATTTTTGCTATAATTGTAGGTTAGATGGCCACACTTATATTGAATATATTAGCAAATAGACCAGCATTAGTCATGATGGAGTTAAAAATCTTCAGATCTAGCCTTCGGAAACAAGAATGGGACAGGGAAAGATGTTACTCTGGGCCCCAAGTATAGTCACATTGACCTGATTACCAAGACCTTATGGGTCTATTCTATTTCACAGGACTTCATGCAGAGGTGATGATAAAAAATGAGAATGTGAACTGCAACATTGTCCTTGACTATAAACCTCAAGTTACCACCATTTCCCAATATTTTATGATATACACTTGGGCAAAATACCTTTAGAGTTTATGATAAGGCTTGGATTTGGTGCTCTCAGTGATAAAAGCTATCTATATCTTGGATACATGTAGATGAACTTGAAATTTCCCAAGGAAGTTGGTGGTATCAACAGAAAAGTAGACACATTGACTTTGATATGTCCAGATGCCCAACACTCACTGGAGTGTCAGTACTAATTGGAAGTTCCACTAGACAGCCAGTGGTTTTCAATTTTAGACCTGGTGGATATCACTGGATTCCTATGTCTGATGAAAACAAGCAAAAGACTGCTTTCATCATCCAGCTGGATTTTAATAGTTTGAGTAAATGCCCCAAGGCATCTGGGAGGCACCATCCACTTTCCAAAAGCTGATAGAAAAAGTGACTGGAGACATGAACTATCTAGAAGTCTTAGTCTACCTTGATGACATCACTGTCTTGGGTAAGACCCTGGAAGAACATAAGGAGAGACTGATGAAAGTGATAGATAGCTGGAGGAAGATAGTTTGATGCTGTCAATGACAAATATCAATTTTGCAGAGCTTCTGTCAAGTATATGGGCCACATTGTTTCCCAACAATGAGCGCTGATTCAGAGAAGGTTCTTGAGAAGCACTTCTTAAGTGACCATGCTCTAGAGATTTAAGAACTTTCCTGAAATTTAGTAATTACAACTCTTGTACTTACTATTACAAACTTGTTAAGAACTATGTGCTATTGCTAAAGCATTAAATGACCTTTCTCACGTATATGTGATTGTAGAGACCCAGAATCAAAAAGGTAAGAATTCAAAATTGTTTTAAACCCATGAAGCATTTTGAAGATAAAGCGACAGACAAATGTGAAAAAGCCTTCAGGAATTTAATAAATTGCCTTTCCCATGCACCAGTTTTGGCTGTAGGCAGATCTAACTAAACTTTTTTTTTTTTTGCTAAACTTTTTGTGATCTACATAGTTTTGGACGTTTTAGGAACTGTCTTATGTCAAGAGAATGATGGTCACTCAAGTCGAATTGCATTTGTCGGTAAAGGTCTGACTGACAGTGAATCTTGCTATCCTATTTAAAAGCTTGAGTTCTTAGCTTTAAAGTGGGCTATTACTGAGAAATTCAGAGACTATGCACATGGAGCAAAACTGCAAATGTGGACTGATAATGATTCACTGAACTATTTTGACCAGTACTAAATTGGATATTGCTTGTCAGAGATGGGTAGTAGCATTGGTCAGTATATCAACATATAGAGTAGGTCTGGCAGGATTAATGTATAAGCAGATACTTTATCCAGAATGTCATGGAATATTGGAACTGTGGTGGTAAAAGAAGAAGGTGTGATATAAGAAAAAGATGTAAAGAACAATCTGTGACACTCAAGTTTCTGGACTACAACTGGATGGAAGTATTACTGAGAACTTGAACTTCTACCAGGTACCATACCAAGAGCATAAATAAATCTTGTGACTAGAGAGAGAACAGATGACTAATGAAGGATGAAAAGATATTATACAAAAAGCAGAATAATGATCCTACTCATCTGCAATTCCACACAGCAGAAGGTATCTTACTTGCTGAGGTAATAGCAGAAGTTGCAATTATGCAATAGAATGCTGTATTGGATTGTGACAGATCCCAAACATGGAACATAGAAGCAGCTGATGCTAGCCAAAGCATACTGCTCAGTAGTCATGGACACCTTAAATGGTGACTTCAAATATATGGGTCAAGAAAGGGCCTTGAGCTGGTAAGAAACCAGTTTTTCTGGCCTAAGATGGCTACAGATATCACTAAGAAGAGCAAAATTTTTGCCAGATATGTATAAAGGAAGACATTGTTAACTTGTGCTATAGAGAATCATGGGATACAGATTCAACCCATAGAGTATGAACATATTGATACCCAACCTGGCACGGCTTCCAGAATAGGTTTAGATGTACAAGTCTGTAATAATTCTGATGATTATTCCTTACCAATTTACTAGTTCTGGCATAGGAGCAGAGCGATCAGTCAGTGATAATAGAATTAGGACTCCTGGACTAATGACTGGCTAAATTATGACATTATAGGTGAACTTGAAGATATAGTTACACATGTTTCTAGGTAACAATACTAGTGATTGTCCATATGAAATATGACTCTCATGTAATTGGATATGTTTACTGTTGTACCTGTGAATTACTGCATGTTTGAGAATGTTTCTTAGTTGGCTGTTATTTTTATTTGACAATATTTTGCATTGCATTCATGATAAAATATTAATTATTTTGCAAAATGTTGCTGTTTATAAATAAGTGGCATTTTATATACAGTGTTGTTGCAGTTTTGCTTTGTTAAATAAATATCCTTATTTCTTTTGATTGATTGATGTGTGTAATAGGAGTATGCATGTACTTTCAAAATGTGCATGTGTTATCCCTTCTATGGAGTTGGGAATATTGTCTCTACAGTATCCTCTCAAGTGATACTCTGTATAGTGCCATGTCTATTGCATGTTCTATTAATGTGCATTTGTTTTATTTCAGTTTCACGAGTTATCAGGGATGGCAGGAAAATCATCATTCTTGCTTTAAAGAGCTAATGTTTGTGTTTATACTGCATACTTACAGGTTTGGGATTTACCTCAGCTGATCTTTGCAAGGGACTGCAAAGAGTTTGGACCTAGAGGAGAAATGTAATCCCAGTCCCAAAATTTATTCCTATGGGACTCTCTCATTGGTGGAGATCAATTCCTTGTGCCTGCATGGGGATAGGGGATGGAGAGTGGAGTTGACTAGAGTTGAAGAACCCACAATTGTTACAGGCACTTCTGGCTGTCAGCATTAAGAGAGAAGATGGACAACACCAATCCCACTATGGGATGAGAAAAGAAGTAGACTGAGAGGAGGAGTAGGCAGTCTCCATTATGTCCCCGTCCCCAGTTTGCTTCACTAGTGATTTGAGGGAACTTCCTCCTTGGGTGAGATCTAGGACTGTCTCAGTTGAGTTGAATTATCTTCTTTCAATGGGGAAGCTCATTTCCTCTGTATTGTCTAGTATATATGCTCCTGTGATTTGAATCTTATGATTTCTCTGAACTGAATTTTTACTATCAAGTTGTATAAAAAGGTTTCTTGGATAATTCCTATGTGTATTCACTGTGGAATTGGTGTTTGGTGGAAAGAGAGTCAAGTTTTGGATATAATTTTAAGATTTTCCTGCTTCCCTCATTAATGAGGTTCATCAGAAGTTAGCATAAACTTCAAAATCATATCTCCTAGAGTAATGAAATTTAAGGGATTAGATATAATTCTAACCCAGTACCTCTTCTCTCTGAGAGGAGAGTGGTGGCGTCTGGCCCTACCTTCATGCTTCTGTTCCTTGTTGGGTTTAATCTCTTTCTTACAGGAAAGTGAGAGTAAAAGAAACCAGAGATTTCTATTCTGTCTCCCTTTTGGGCCACGATGACACCTTCATGCTACATGTGGAAGGAGAGCCCTCACAACAATAGTTTAGGATCAGAGGACAATCAGTGCAAAGGCATGGAAATGGAAGATGGAATGATGTCTTGGGGAGCCATAAAAGTAGGATAATAAAACTGCATCACAGTAAGAAGGGTATAATTGTAGGGACAGGCTAGATTATGAAGAGATTTAAGTGTCAACTAAAAGACATATTTGATCCTGGAGACAGTAGGGGGCAACTGGAACTTATTAAACAGAGAGTGAGTGGGTGAATTTGGTAGGATCCCTTTTCTAATTTTTGTAAGCAACTCCTGTAATATTGCATGAAGTTATTCTTTGAAGGTTTGAGAGAGTACATTTGAAAATTCATTTAGGCCTAAGACTGTTTTCTTTGAGAGTTCCTTTATGTTATGTTTAGTTCCTTTTTCTGAGGTTGAATTATTTGAACTATCTATTTCTTGTTCTGTTAATCTGGGTATTTAGATTTTTGTACAATTTTATTCATGGCATTTGTTAGTAATTTTGGTCATCATGCAGTTGGGCAAAATAATTTCTAATATTTTTCTTTATTTGATTTTAATTTGTTATATATTCTTCTTGGTTATTTTAAATGTTAGCAATTTAATTTTCCTCTCATTTTTATCATATTACCTAGTAGTTTATCTTATTAATAAAAACTCTTTTTATTTATTAATTCATTGTTTTATTTTCAATTTCTTTGTGTCTCCTTTGATTTTCTATTTTTTGTGCTGAATTGGAATTATTAGGTCTGTTACCCTTCTAAGTTTCTTTTAGTTGGATGCCTAGTTCATTGATCTGTCTTCTTTTTTCTTTTGTGGATGAAAGTTTTTTTCATACATACATTTTTACTTTATTTTATTTTTTATGGACATAATGAACATTCCTCCCACTTAATTTTTTCTTATGGATGTAATGAACATCTCACCTTCCCCTTCACCAAGAGAAGTTAAAAAGAACTTGTTATTTACAAAGTTGAACAGAAAGAATATTATATGTGAAATTGTGAATCTTCTATGTACAACTTGCTTTTTGAAAGTTTTAAAGACACAAAATTTTCCTTTAGGAGTCCTTGAGTCGTATCCCCAAAGTTTTGGTACATTCTCTCTTTGTTGTCATTTTCTTTGATGACATTATATATTATTTTATGATTTTCTCTTTGTCCTGCACCTTTTCAGAATTAAATGATTAACTCCCTATTTCAGTTTGTTATTTATTTTGATATTTATTGATTATAATCTTTTTTGTTATGAGCAATAAAGGAAATACCATATTTCACTGCATAACTATCTCAGATTTCATGACAAATTTTTGCAAAAAGGTGGGGTGTGACACTTATGTTAAGCTTGTGCTAGTATTACTTAAAATCATTTATTACTAAACTGTCTTTGGCGCAGGATTAGGATGCATGAAATACTTGTGAATATATGTCAAAATTGGGAAGATGCAAGTCTTACCATATCACATGACTTGCTCATGGCAGCTTCCCCTGCCTGCTTGCTTCCCTTGTGCCTACCATTCTTCATTGGGTTAAGTGACAGTATCATTAGTATTGCAGTGCTCTAAACAAACCAAGCATGTCAGCTTATGGAAAAATATACTGACAATGCTAGCGCACTGAGAATTCTTGGCTCATGGCTCTCAATGGACAAGAGATAAATGTGTATCCCTATGCCACTAGTGAATACATTGCTGCTCTGTTTACCTTTTCAGTAGTGTGATGAACAGAATTATGCCAGGTGATGGTTACATGATGGCACAAACCAATTTATGAACTGAGAAAAAATCCAGGGTGTGATGATTATGTCGTGAAATAGAGTATTTCATATTTTTGCTTTCCTACCTCAAAGTGGTCAAATAATGAGGAAAATATTCAAATATGAAAAATACTTATAATAGTTCTTTTTTGTAGTGACAAAAAAAACCTGGAAACTAAAGAGGCATCCATAACTGGATGATGAATATACAAATTATAGTATATGAATGTAATGGAATTTCATTATACCATAAGAAATGGTGAAGGGGATGGTTTCATAGAAACTTGGAAAGAATGGATGTAGAATGAAGTGAGCAGAATTAGAACTTTTTTGTAATAATTTTTTTTGTAATTGTGAAATCAAATAACTTTGAAAGACAAGGACTCTGATCAATGCAATGACCAACTATGATACCAGAGGACTGATGAAAAATGTTATGCAATTCCTAACTGAGATGTGATGGACTCAGGATATAGAACTGAGCAGAGCCAGTATGGGAAAGAGTTTACTTAGCTATGCATATTTGCTACAAAATTTGCCTGATAGCATATTTGAAACTCCTGCTTGTTTGAATTCATTTGATCTATAGTAAAAAAAAATCCCCTAGCCCTTCATTTCTATTTTATTTCTTCTAGGCAACAGATTGTGGAGTTTTGTCTTCTTATCAGTCATTCTTATGTTTGATACCGTTTGACCACCGAAACTAGGTTTCTCCATTTCTTTCCCTCTTTTCCAATCTATCCTTTTGCGTCTTCACTAATTCTTTTGTAGGTTCTCTTTTCCTGAGAGATTACAGGAATGATTTTGCCTTCGTTGTGAGGTTTTTTAATAAAAACTTCCTATCTCTATTTTTTCTTTAAAATAATTTTTCCTATTTGTATTGAATTGTTTAATTCATTCATTTCTGAATTATATTTTCCTTTATTTGTGTTTAATATCTTAAAAATAAGGATTTTTCCTATTTTCTACTGCAAACACAGATTACATCTCTTCATTTATTTTAGCTTAATCTATTTTAAGTCAACCACAATCTTACTGTTTCTCTTTATTTCTCTCCTAACCTCCTGCTTTCGTTTGTTACCTATTTCCCTACTTCTAAAATTTTTCCTGTCATTTCCTTTTTTCTTATTTCCTTTTATGCAGTTATTTAATTCATCTCTTTTTTATCATCTCATTTAAGTAGTCAGATAGAATCTTCCTCTCCTCTTTTGAATATTTTGTCTATTGGTTTAAAAAAATTTAATTTTCTGTGCCTTTTAAAAAAATAATACCTTTCCCTCATTCTCTTCATTATCTCTCTTGCATTTTTATCCATTCTAGATTTTTGTTTTTAGATTCATGAATTTTAACACTTTTCTCATGGAATTAAAGCTTCTAGGGTACTCATTTCAGTTTCCTTCTAAACATTTTATGTTATTGGATTGTAAATCTCACTCCCAGGCTCCCCCACCCCATTTTGTTTTAGAAATATCAATTCATGCAGGTTATAGACAGGATATTGCTCCTAGTAGAATTCTTTCTGTGTCATTGATTGTGCAGTTCATTATTGATCTTTGTTCTCCTCATAGCCATTTCCCCCACATTTCCATCAAAATCTCTTGCCTATGTCTGTACCTCCCACTCTTCTGGGTTCTGTTGTCTCCAGGAGCTATGATTCCTCTTCTCCTGAGGCAGGAGGAATAACTTTTTAAAGTACCAAATTCTTGCAGATAAAACATATTGTGAGGCCCCTATCTCTCTCTGTGATACCTCTTCTCACCACCAAAATAAGGTTTATCCTTTCCTTTCCACATTTTCAATCCCTTCCTTTGCCTTCTTGTCCATTCCCCTATTTCTTCTCACACTTTCTGAGAGACTATGGGAGCAATTTTCTCTTCATTCTTAGTCTTTGACTTGATTAGGATGTACCTCATATCCCCTTTAATGTTTTACTTCTTTTCACCTTTTTATGTGTCCTCTCATTTTGTGACTTAGTCCTACAAAAATCACTGATTCACCTGTAGGTAGGGTGTTGTGAAGTTTAGTCCATGATGTTTCAGGCCTCTTGCTCAGACATCACTTCTACTGGACTTCTGCTTTCACCCTTGTGTATACTTAGAAAGAAGTCTTTTAATGGTCTTTCTTTCCTTGTTATTTTTTGTTGTCTTTTCTTGCTCTCATGTTTGCCCTTTTTGGTTTCCCTTTGTCTTACAATATTTATTCACAGATGCATAAACTTTTTTTTTAAACCTGATCTGGAGGTAATATTTGATTCTGTTAGCAATATCTTCCCCTTTTATTTTATCTGCTTATGTTCAAGGTAAGCTTTCTGACATCTTTGGTAATTTTAGACTTTCCCTTTCTTTCCCCCTTTATTTTCCCTTATTGCTTACTTTCTGACTCTCTCCCCTTTTGCGGCAGTTTTCCTGGGGGCTACATCTCAAAGAATTTCAGCCTCCTATCACGTTAGGCAATTCATGGTTTACTAGCATTGATCTCTGCCCTAAGTAATTTCTGGGGCACAGAATTCCCCCCAGGTGGATTCTGGACTCTTTCCTTGAGGTTTAGTGGAGTGCCCACAACCAAACACATATTCCCTCTATTTCCTCTATCTGAAGAGTCAGAAGGATTACCAAGAGAGCATCAAACCACATCAGGATGCTTCTGAGGAATTTAAAAGAGAAATAGAGAAGCATGAAAGCAGAAATAATACCTGCCACCCAGCAGAAATAGTTAGCATAACAGAAAATTTTCAATCAATGGTGACAAGTCTCATTAAAGAAATAAGAGATAGGATAACTGATTAGGAATGCAAATACATTAAAAGAAGCAAAAGATCAAAGTAAAAAGCAATAGTGATATCCATACTACCAAAACATATTGATCTACTTGATGTCTAGAGAAAACAAGGATTATAAGGTTCCTAGAAGAATGCTGTAAGTCAAAATATCTGATTACCATAATGAAAGAAATAGAAGTGTTTCTGTACATAGAAAACAAAGTGCCATTTAAAAAAATCCTCTATTCTTTGACTGCTGTCATATAGAGTCCTGTTGTGCTGCTATCATAGCCTGAGGCAATTTTTTGCTATTTTGATCTGAGTTTGTTGAGAGGTAAGAGAGGAGGTGCTAAATGAACATGTTAGGGTCTATGTCTCTGTTGCTAGAGCATCAGGTTTTTACTTCTTTTGAGTTCTTGATGTCCTAGATAATGGAAAAGGCTGGTATTACTTTGTCTCTTGAGGAAAATTCCTGTTTTGGAGAGGTTTGAGTGGTTATGAGGATTGGAAAAAATGTTTCTCCCGTCTTATTGATCACATGCTTCAGAGGTCAAATGATCTCTCCCCAATATGTTTTCTGGATGATTTGTATTTTTATAGTAATAATAACTAGAATTTATATAGTGCCTACTATACCAAGCATTATGATAAGCATTTTACACATATCTCACTTGATTCTCACAAAACAGGTAGTGTTGCACTATCATTCCATCTGGATACTGAGCCTGGAATCAGAAAAAACTGAGTTCAAATCTGAATTCAGACACTAGCTGTGTCACCCACAGTAAGTCATTTAGTCACTGCCTGATTCAGTTTCCTCAACTGTAAAGTGAGAATAATAATAGCACATAACTTGTAAGGTTGATGTGAAGATCAAATGAGATAATATTTGTAAAGTACTTAGCACAGTGCCTGACTTTTTCCTTCTATCCATCTTTTCTAGGACACAGAGTTGGCTTCCTTTTCCTCTGGCTTGTTTCTGCTTTAAATGCTTACGTGCTTCAGTTAGTCTTCTTGTATAGTCTTCTCTTTGACTTTATCATTGTTGCTTCTGGTGTGTATTTTGAATTTTGCTTGAGTATTTTTTTATTATTAAAAGGAAAAATATCATTTTCACAATTAATTTATGTATGCTAGACAAAGGGATAAAAGTACATAAATTTTTTAAATATTTTCTAAGACCTTAAAGCTATCTAATTGACTACCAATTTGACAGTTTTATTGGACACATCAAATGATTTTTTCCCATGCTGAAAACCTAGAATTTCTAAAAGGTTCTATCCAAACTAGAAAGTCTTTCAAGTACAGGTCCCATAATAGAATCATATTGTTGGACTGTTCACACTATTCATGTAACAACACATCTACTCTTGTGACTGGAATGCTGCTAACACCTGTAAGGAGAGAAAACTTGAAAATTCAATGGCTTGGCTTGTGTTGCTATTAGAGTTAATAATTTGTCAGTGTTTCCATTATAAATTCTTATTTTTCAAGCACTTCTAACTCAGTCATAAACATTTTCTCCAGAATAAGCCTTGAAACTTTTGTTTTTAGCCTGTAACATATGTTTATGTTGAGAGTGTGTGTGTGTGTGTGTGTGTGTGTGTGTGTGTGTGTGTGTGTGTTTACATGGATTTTAGGAGGCTGGGGAAGTTGCCCATTTTAAAGCAGTAGAGTGGTGAGAAATGGGGGAAAGGTGATAATTGGTTTCAGATGCTCTTTTGATGCTGCTAGGATGCAAAAACTTTGCATTTACCTTACATTAAATTAGGGATACATAAGGTTGAAATGACATCCTGTTTAATTTAGTGCCAATAATAGTAATTCACAAAATAAAGACCAAAGGATGAAAGAGTTAGTTCTTCCATGTGCAGGAATTAACCTAATCTTCACAGGTTTTACACTCTTGGGAGACTCACTGGAAGCAGCTGAATCACCTCAAAATTATGAAATGAAACATTCTTTGCACCTGAGTCTAGACAGTATTTTTCCCCTATGACCAGCTGCTTCATCTTATTCTATCCTCAGAGAAGTGGCAGTTGGGTATATGAAAATATGTAGCTTTTTTTTGCTTATGTAGTATGTGGAGCATCTCTTCTCCCCTGTGGGGCCTCCAAATTAGCAACCCCCAAATTAGCAAGGTATTCTATGGGTTTAAATCCATAATCCATGAATCCCTAATAAATAAAATTACTTTTTTCTCTACTCATCCAGAGGAAATGATCTAAATCAAGGACAATTAATGAAATAGTGTAGAAGTTAACAATAGAAAAATTGTCTAAAACCTGAGACAGTGTATTTTCTATGAAAAGGGGTCACAGATATAGGCATGAATGGAAGTAATATATATATGTGTATATGTATATATATATATTCATACACATGCACACACACACACACACACACACACACACATATATATATAACTAATACACATATTTAAAGAAACAACTTAGGCTTCTGGTGCTACTGGACCACAATATCATTTGGTTACATCTTCAGATTGTTCTTAACTGGACTTGTTCCTTGCAATACTGGTTTCGCTTTTCTCTTAATAGCTGTTGGTAACTGTTAGGCATAGAGCCTGAGGTAGATATTGTTCTGCTGATTTCCAGTGATGGCTGGTCTTGTGATGGCTTTTGGAGATATTATTCTTTGCTAAGTATTGATACACTGGTCCTAGTTAGTCTTTTGGTGGCTTCTCAGTGCATAGTACCTTTGTCTTCTGAAGCATGGCTCCCAGCTGTTGTTGTTTAATCATGTCAGTCATGTTCAACTCTTTAAGACTCCATTTGGAATTTTCGTGGCAAAGTTATTCGAGTGGTTTGCCATTTCCTTGTCTAGCTCATTTTATAGATGAGGAAACTGAGGCAAAAAGGGGTAAGTGACTTGCCCAGGGTCACATCACTAAGTGCTTGAGGCTAAATTTGAACTCATGTCTTCCTGAATCCAAATCTGTTGCTCTATCCACTCACCACCTACCTGCCATCACCTTTTTAGGATCATGTGTAAGCCATGGAGTGGTTAGATCCTCTGTTTAATAAAGGTAGGCTGATAGCTGATACCACTCCTTCCCTTCCACCTAACAGGTTAGGTTCCATAAGGATAAGATTAAATTTTACCTCTATGTCGCTGATGTTCCAGAGAACCACCTCATGGTTAAACATTTTTAGCTAGTTATTAAATGTCAAAAAAGGAGACATAAAGTTTACTTGTTCTTTATTTCAAACTATTTTCCCCTATAGGCACTTAGCGGCACAGAAAATTATTCATTCATTCACTTTAGGATTTCTACAGATATCATAGGAAAATATATATTACATCTGTACATATACTTTAACAACTTTCTATTACCATTTTTTACTATTTTTATTTCAGCCTTTAATCATAACTGGAGTAAACACTAAGCCCTGGTTTCTAATATATTATTTCACCTGAAATCTAAATATGTTTTCCTAACCTAACCTTTAAAAAAATTACTCCATTTCCCAGTTCCACTTAAAGCAAAACTCATCTTTTTTCACTTCTTCCATTCAATTGACAAACTAGGAAATGCAGATTAAGTTCACAGACCCTAATTTTTCACCTCCCACTATGTCTTCTACCCCTCAGAATCTGACTTCTATTCCTAACATTAATTAGGGTTAGAAAATTCTTGCTGGATTAGTACACTAATGAATTTTAATTTGAACAGAAGTTCAGGTAAGGAGGTCAGGCTATATTTTGCCCATCTAGACAGTCTTGTCTTTATTATGGGTATCTGTCAGGAACAAAACTATTGTTTTCATGTTATATTTTGCCCAAAACTTCACTATCTCTACACTCACTTCCTTTTTGCGTGTTGGAGTACAATAGAAAAGTACTCACGTTCCCCCATTAGTACTTGCTTTGTCTGGACAGATCACTCTACTTTAGATGACCCCTCCCACCATGAAACTTGCCTTTTACTATTCAATCAGAGTCTGGTGACCTAATCTAAAGAATGATCCTCTTCCTGGGAATTTCCAGTATCAAGGCTGATAGGTGGAAAAATATTTTTCAGTCAGTCAAATGCCTTTTGATGATATCTTATAATCTTGACAGCTCAATATAAATTTTCAAATTAAAAAGAGTGACAATTGATGTGGAACAATCTTCCAAACAGAGTAATCAAACACATTATCTTATTTGTGATATATGGGTGCATTTTTAAACAATTCTTGATCTATGTAGATTCCCCATCATGTGTTGAGGGTACCTCCTGCTTGCCTATGGGATGTGATGAAGGGTGAACTTTAGATGAATTTAGCTGCTGCTGATTTGCATATGGAATGATTTTTAAAAAGCTTTGATAAGATAATTTGATTATAAATTGTTCTCTGATTTAATTTATTTTAGGTTAGGCACATTTTACGAATTAAATATGATGCTCCTCAAAAGTGGAAGTCAGCTGATGTCAAAAGGCTTCCTTTGAAACTAATTATCCTTTTGTTTGAATACCTTCTAGACCTTCAGGAACACTTCACCACCTCCATGGCAGTTGACCAAATTGGTCTTGTCAGAAATGGCTTATTAGATACTCTCCTATAAACAATAGTGACTCAAGTATTTCCACTTCAATTTTATTTGGGAAAATGAAGCTTTCTATCAATTTCTGCCATTGTTTGGGAAGAGTGACTATAGAAAACCTCATGATGGGGAGAGAAATTCATTTTGGCTCTAATTTAATGAATATTTATCAAATGACTAAAAAGCCAGATTCTCTTAAGAGAAAATAGGTATGGAAGGAGGCAATAGAATCCTTGGAGGTGACTGCATGTTATCTGTATATAAATCTTGCCTGTTTTCCTTCTCTTCCACCAATTTTCTTTGCTTAATTGACCATTAAACCATTATGATAATTTCTTCAAAATGATTGTTGTGCTATTAGTATTGTTATTGTTCTTAATATAATTAATGTTTTTAATACAGTCAGAATTCTCTTTTCCTGAGGTAATCACAGAGAGAATTGATTGACTGTCGGGAAAGAAAGCTATAAACCACATAAAAACGAAAGATATTAAAAAAATTCCCCCTCAAGCATCCCTGTCCATTGATGAAATAAAAGATAAGATATATTTCCAATTAATTGTAGAGAGTTGCTAAGAGGTTTTTTTTTTTTGTTTTTGATTTGATTTTTTTTGCAAGCGGAGTAGCAGTGGGGAGGTATATCACAAGATTTCAAGTTGTTTTTGTCATCAGTGGGCTGGGGAAGACCTGGGAAAAGGTTTTTTCCTCTTTTGTACTTCCCCAAACGCTAAAGAAAGGAGCTATTTTAGAATTACATGTTAGATCTAGGAGGAACTTGCCTATCAGCTAAGCAATGAACCAACAAGCTAGTGTTGTTAAAATGAGCAGCTTGGGTCAGGCTCTACACTCTGTACCCTCAAAGCGCTTGCATTCTATCCACAGAGACAACACATACGTATATAAACTGAATCATATCTAGGGCTTGCTGGGGAAATATTCTTTGTAATGCCCCTAAGGAAAAAAAAAAGATTTAAATATATTATGAAATTTACGGGCACATTGTGAGGTATGTTGATTTATTGATGAAGGTTTAGAATGACTGATTAACTTATAACATTCACTTTTAATAAAAATGTATTGTGCCGTAAAATACCTAACTGTATAGATTTGAAATGACTAAGTTTGGATTACTATTGCAGTCTATGTGACCATGCACATTATTATTCTCTGAAGCTTATAGACCACTGATGGTTAAAAGAATGAATCCCTACCACCCATCCTCCTGCCTATTAAAACACTGTTCTCAGATATTCTAGGAAAATGATTTATACCATGATGGCTCACCTGACTCCCACAAATACCCATACCCACAGCTTCATTTTCAGAAAATGTTTACAACACCATTCAATATCTGATACCTGCAAGTTAGGATGCATGGAAGAACCTGCTGTCACTTGTCAATAACACACATTCTAAGAAAAACAGAAAATATTGGCCTTTTTGCAGCAATGTGCCAAAGGGAAAAACACAGTGAAAAAAACTTGATTGTGGATCAAAACTCTTTTGGTGTGTTTAAAAAGGCCCTTCATAGAAGGCCCTGATAATGATATTTTTTCATGAAATAAATAATTTTAAAGATAATTTTTGTTGCATTTTCTGACAGCTTAAATTATTATTTTAAATATTATTCTAAAACATTATTATCCTAAAACATTATTTCTCATGTTATACAAACAAACCTGAGAGAGAATAGAATGTTACTACTATTTTTTACATTTCATAGCACCATTTTTTTAAACATTGGTTACAATATCTTTTTCTCAAATTTAAAATAATAATCACTTTTTATTAAATATTTACAATTATAACTTAAGAAGATGGGATCAAATTTGAAGAAAATGAAATCAAATGGAATTTGTTCTAATTGCTTTCATATTTAAAATTATATCATACTTTTTTCAGTATTGTTTCAAGCAGTTTAAACACACAAACATGAAAAGCACAAGATTAAGATATACACGTCTATCTCACCTTTAATATATTACATAACAAAATATATTCTTCTACACAGTATAATGAATATGCACACTATACTGGCAGCAACTAATCTACCTCTTCTTTAGATGAGTGAATTTTTAAATTTAAGCACCTACAATGAGCCAAAATCTGGAAGCTGAAAATAAGGCAAAAGATTTTTCCTACTCTCAAGGAGCTCACAATCTCAAGGTGGAGACAACATTCAAATAAATCTGTACAAATAAACTACATAAGAAATAATACACAAAGGGAAGGCATTAGATTAGAAGTAAGAGGCATTAGGGAAGGCTTCCTATAGAAGATGGGGATTTAGCTAGGATTTGGAGAAATCCAGAGAAGCTAGAAGGCAAAGAATGGAGAGCATTCGAGACATGGAGAACAGCCTAAGCTGAGATGGATTGTCTTTTTGGGAAACTGCAAAGAAGACAGTGTTACTCAATCAAAGAGTAAATTGGGTGGTGGTAACTATTGTAAGAAGAGTAGAAAGATGAGGAGGGCCTAGGTTAATGAAGGACTTTGTGGGGATTAAAACTGTCCAACCTACAATAATAGAGACTGAGGCAGAGCTCTGAGCCAATGGCACTTCATTAAAGGGTCTATGATCCCCTCTAAAAGACCTCAGATCTTCCTCACTACCTGAGATGTCCCTTTCTTCTAGGACCTTGTATTCATAGAGTTTGATACCTAGTCATTCTAGAGCAGTTATAAAAAGTATTAAATAATTCCATTGGTTGATATAAGATGCATAAACTAAAATAAAGCAAAAATGATATGTCAGCAGGGTCATGAGTTGGGTAAAACAAGGAATATCTCCACTGACTAGGTGCTCACACAGTGGATGTTATCCTCCTTAGGTTAGGCAGGAAGTGATTGTATAAGCAAAACAGGATGGAGATAGCTTTGTCAGCATCCTTGTGGTTGTGCAAATGAAACTTATAAGTTGGTAAATAAGTAGTGACCATTATATCAAAGTTTGAGACTCTCCTATTAGAATCTATATTTCTATATAACTTACACAAAATATAGATTACTAAGCTGCTTATTCTTGTACCTATTATTAGATAACTGACAATATGTATTATTTGATGAATATATTGAAATAACTACTAACAGTCATTACCCCTTATAGAGTCATGATGAACTAATTAATACTGAGTAGAGTTTGAGTAGGGGTCCTCAGTGAATCAAGTTTCCCAGCTTTGATCTCTAAATAGAGAATTTTTTTGTGTTTGATCCTAAAGGTGACATAAAGCCACTAGCATTTATTGTGAAAAGTCTGACTTTGCCAGACTGCCCTTAACGAAATCATGCTGATGGCATAATGGAAGATGGAATGGAATGGGGAGACACTTGTGAAAGGCAGCGAAAAGTTCCACTGCTTCTTATTTTCCTTTCTCTAGTCTGTTCCTTTGCTTTACCTCTATATTTTTAACCATTGTATTGGTATCTTTTATGATGATTTTGATGACTGCTGCTTTATGTTATAATTTTTCATTATTTCCCTAGACATAGATGTTTGTTTTTCTCCAAATGATTATTATTTTATCAAATTCCACAAAGAACTCTTTGAAAATATGATTTGTATAGAATTAATATTGTAAATTGGTGGCATTATCATTTTTATTATATTGGTCCAGCCCAGGCTTGAGCATTAGCTATTCTTCCATTCATTTAAGTTATTATTAGTTTCCCTAAGGTACACTTTGTAATTGAATCTATGCTATGTATTGTATGTTTTAGTATATTAATGATCCCCCAGATATCTTATTTATTTGTAATTATTTGGAATGACATTTTCTTTTCTGTTATTCTCAGATTTTGGTATTATTTAATGGAAATTTTGTCAATTATTTTGATTATTATATATATTATATTGATTATATTTTGTGGCTTGCAACTTTGCTACAGCTATTGGTACTTTTATGTCCTCTTTACTTTTGTTTATGCATTTGACTTCTTTTTCTTGTGTTATTGCTATGACTATGTATGTAACTATATTACAAAATAATTGGAAGAGTCGACGTCATTGCTTTATTCCCATATTTCCTGATAAAAGGTTGCAATGTATCTACATGACATATGATGCTTTTGGTGTTAGATAAGTTTTTTTTGTATTAAAAACATCACTCTATGCCCATGTCTTGTAGAGCATTTTTTAAAAAGCATAAGTATTGTACTTTGTCAAAGATTTTTCCTATATATTGAGTTCATCGCGTGATTTTGGATGTTGTTTTTAATATGATTATGTTGGTTGTATTCCAAGTGTTGACTCATGCTTGCATCATTACTATAAATCTAACTTGGTCAAAGTGAATTATTTCTTGGGTGAACTACTATAGTCTCCTTGATGGACTTTTGTTCAAAATTTTAAAATTAATATTCATTAATGATATTGGTCTATGATTCTCCTCTACTTTATCTTTCTCTGGTTGAGGCATTAGTGAGTCAATAAACATTTATTAACACCTCCTATTTGCCTGGCACTATGCTAAGTGCTAGGCATACAAAAATGGGCAAAAGACAGTTCCTGCCAAGAAGGAACTTACAATCTAATGGGGAATAAAACAAACAAGCAGATTCACACATACTTATTACAGTATAAATAGGAAACAATTAAAAGAGGGAAGGTCCTAGAATTCAGACATTGACATTTTAGAGGGCCTAATCTGGATGATGATCTAGCACAGGAGACTGAGAAGGAACAGTTTAATAGGCAGAAGGAAAACCAGGAGAGAGCAGTGTTCCAAAAAACTAAAGAGAAGAGAGTACCAAAGGGAAAAGAGTGAACAATAGTTTCAAAAGTTGCAGAGAAGTTGAGGAGAATGTGAATTGACAATAGATCATTGATTTTAGTAATTTAAGAGATGACTGATAACTTTGGAGAGAACAAGTTTTGTGAAATGATGATGTCAGAAGACAGATTGTAGGAAGATAACAGAAAAGAAAGTTGGAGACACCTATGGCAGATTGCTTTTTTGAGGAGTTCAAAAGGCAGAAGATATAGGATGATAGTAGGCACAGAAGGATAAAGTGAGAGTTTCTTTTGAAGATTTCGTAGTCATGGGCATGTTTGTAGGCAGTAGGGAAACATCCAGCGGAAAGTTGGAGGTTGAAGAAAAATGAGAATGTAGGGATGACAGTAGGAACAATCTGTTGGAGGAAACAGAATAGAACTGGATTGCTTGCAGAGGGGTCAACTTTGGTAAGGAAAAAGGAAATGGGTACAGTACAGTCTTACAGATGAGTGTATATGTGTATGTTTATGGATGTCCATGTATACGTATATGGGTACACATACAGTCTCCACATTTAATTGTAACCTTTTTTAGGAAAAGGTGGTGGGAGAGGAGAGAGGAAAAAAATAAAGTAAAAAGCACACAGCAGAAAGCAAAAGAAATCCTACAAGGAAACAAAGAAAGGCAAGGTAGCTTTGAAAACAATGTATAGTATTCATTATATAAGTTTTCTTGAAATAGAAATTTATTATTTTGTATTGAATCCTACTTAGTCCTTTAGTCTCTGTATTTCATGTAGAATTGTAACTTTCCAGATGGCTATTTTGAGTTTCCTCTTCTAGTTTCTATGTTACTGCCTACAGATCTTGCTTCATGGTCCTTTTATTTTCCATTGTGCCTCACTCGTAGAAATACTGCATCGTAGGAATTTTCTTATATGTAGTTGATTACTACTCTTCCCTCCCCCTCCCCATGATCATTTACCCCCATTTACCATGATTTTTCCTTTCTAGGTCCAGGCTCTTCCATTCTTTTGGGTGACAGCTTCCCCCAGGAGTTTTGAATTTGCCTCTACTTGGTTGTTGCTGTGGTTAATCTTATACTTTTCTTTACATTTTCAGTTTGTTTCCCTTTTTTATTTGTGAGGAAATTTAGTTAACTCTACCTTTAGTGGTTGTTGCATTTGTTTAATTCCTTGTATTTCAGTTGTCTGGCCTGTTTGAAAAGCAGATGTGTCCAGGTTTGATTTGGGAACTGATTCATTTTCATTTATTTTGGAAATATTTATTCAGTGATGTCTAGACTAATTTAGTCCATCTGGTATTAATATCTTAACTTTTGGTTTATCTGCTTGTGTTCTGGGTTTTAAATCAAATTTTCTTCTTCCTGGGATTTTTAGTAATTTTAATCTTTCCCTCTCATTTTCCTATTATGCACTTTGTCATTCCTTCCTTTTTTGCTGGAGATTTCCCCAGTGGGTGGAACTCCAAGCTGTCTTAGCCTTTTCCCTTGCTTGTTTTGACAGCTTCAGTTTCTACCCAAAGCAACCTTCAGAGGGACAAGTTATGTTGTTGGCCTTCATTCTCAAAGAGAATTAGAATTATATCACTATGTTGGGGGCATAGTATAGTGTGTCCAACTGTGTCTGATTAAACCAATCAGAAGCTCGGAAAGCTCTACCACAGGTTGGGGACAAAGTCTATACGAACATTTGGACTGGGGATGTCTCTAAATTTATTCATCTCATGTTTCTTTTGAGTTACTGCAATTCTGCTTTGCTCCGCATCTTCTTTGATGTGGATACATAATTCTGGGTTGTCCTATGTCAGTGTCTCCCATATCTCACAACCAAATACAAAGTTCTTCAAAGACCTTGAGAGTGTATTTGTATTACCTCTTTTGATCCCCATGCGAATGTTTGCCTTGTATGAGTTCTCCATAAAATAGTCTTTTGGGCAAATGCACACAGTGCAAACAATGTTCCTAGCCCATCAGAGTTACAATTTCTGCAGGAGAATTTGAATGCTTGGCAGTTCAGCTCAAGAAAGGACCTCAGTATTTGATACTTTATCTTGCCAGGTGATCTTCAAAATCTTTCTAAGACAATTCAAATGGAAGCAATTCAGTGTCCTAGCATGGTGCTGGTATAATATCCAGGTTTCATAGGCATGTAACAATGAGGTCAGCATGATGGTTCTGTAGATCTTCAAATCTGGTATATACCCTAATAACTCTTCTTTCCCACACTTTCTTTTGGAGCCTCCTAAACACTGAGCTAACTCTAGCAATGTGTATGCCAACCTCATCATCTGTGTGGACATCTCCAGAAAGTATACTGCAAGGTAAGTGAACTTATCCATAGCATTCAAACTTTCTTCATTTGCTGTAACCAGCAGTTCCACATATGGATGATGTGTTGCTGGCTGAGAGAGAACCTGTGTTTTCTTGGTTAAGCCAAAATTAGCACAAGTGGTAGAGAACTGATCCATACTTTGTTGCATATCATCCTCAGAGGCTGCATTGAGTGTACAATCATCTGTGAACAAAAGTCACACACCAACTCTTCCTCCACTCTCATCTTGGCTTATAGCCTTTTTAAGTTAAATAGTTTCCTGTCACTATGGTAGCTGACCTTGATAGCATTTTCATCCTCATTGTGGGCATCTGACACCATCACTGAAAACATGTTAAAAAGCATGAGAGCAAGCACATAACCTTGATTCACTCCATTAGTAATTGAGAAAGTGTAAGAGCATTGTCCCTTATCCAGAAGCTGTGCAAGTATGCCATCATGAAACTGACAGACAATACAGATGAACTTCTCTGGGCAACCAATTTTTGCATAGATGAAATTAGCCATAAAT
Organism: Notamacropus eugenii; assembly: GCF_028372415.1. Lineage (NCBI taxonomy): Eukaryota > Metazoa > Chordata > Mammalia > Diprotodontia > Macropodidae > Notamacropus > Notamacropus eugenii. The sequence goes on from NC_092872.1 coordinate 324,912,977, forward strand.
AAAGTCAATTCCTCTTTGTTTTATTCAGGCCTCATAGATAGACACACTCTGGCATACAGACGTGATTCTCTCTGTTCCTCAGTTCCCTGAGCGAGTGTTCTTATAGCACAGAATGTTGCCATCCCAGGCAGAACAAGCTTCACATTTTTAGATTTTGGTTTTCTGCAGGGCAAGCAATGACAAAGTTGCATTTTGTTGCTTTCCTGTAGGTGTGTACTTGTCTATCACTGCACAGGTTTGTGACCTGTCTGGGAGAGATTGCTGAATTAGAATATAAAGGATAAGGAATTAGCCTTCTTTATTACTATTTCATCAAGTTGTCTTCTTATTAGAGTTCCTGAAGACTTAAACCTTGAAAGCAGCTGAAATGGCTATATCTCTTTCCCATAGTTCCTACTTTAAGATGTTTGAGAGAAATGAAGATTAGGGAAAGCATAGTTCACATGACCCTGAAGTGATTTAGGAGTTTTTGGAGATGCTGAGAGTTCTGGCTATCCAGTCAACAAAAAATTCTCTTCTCAATGACAGGGTAAGCCAACTGAAACCATTTACAGAATATTCACACATACTTCATTGACTCTCCAAAGCACTTATATGTCATCACCATCCATTTTAGAATATTCCACATGGTGGTTTCAAAAAACCAAACAAACTGATGCAGTCAGTGAATGCACCGGATTCCCATTATACACTGATATGTGGAGCTTACAGATGGGGAAACTGCTACCAATGCAGGACAGCACTTCTACTGAACTTAGAAAATCACTTTAATCATTTTGAAGTTGATTTTTCCAGGGTCATACAATCAAGGACTTGAATCCAGGTTTTTAAAACTCCCTACAGAGTCACCACCCATCCTGTCTCTCACATTCATAAAAAGTATTATAACATGAGTATCTCAAAGCTAATAATTCCTACAATACGCATATATTTTAGAGAACACATGAATGTGCTTTTGCTTTTGATCTATCAAACTTGCAATAGGTTGCAGGTTGGGTTTAATAAGTCAGATTTGGTAATTTAGTTTTGAAACTGGCACAGATACTCATATATCATCTAACATGTAATATGAAGTTTATTTATTTATAGCAAGGAATATTTATAGAAATTCAAGGAGACAGCCCTCTGTAATACTAAGGGAATTTGAAAATCTTCCTTGCCTCTTAATAGACCCCTGTGACCTGCTTTGAGCTCTGGCCTAGCCCACAACTTGAGTCACAAAGAACCAATGTTAGAAGGAGCTGGCTGATTGGGTGGAGTAGGAAGGGTGGAACTGAGAGAGAGTGAGGCAGATCTGAGCAGGAAGAGCAGAGCAGAGCAGCTAGCATTAGTGAGAGAGGGAGTGATTTTGCCTAAGGGAGCTTGTTTGTGGGAAGGCCTGACAGAGGGAAGGCTTGGAAATGACCATGCTCCTTGCATGGATAATGTGTATAAATTTTCTTGTTGCTATAATGGATTTGGTTTTCTGGTGTTTGAATCAAGGTCTTGGTTTCATCTTTGTGAAAGAGAGTTTATATTTTGAAAATTTACCCTGGATATATGCATGAATTTTCATAGTGGCTGTTGTAGTTTTTGCATTGGCATTTTGCCTTTCCACCTTTCCCACTACCCCAAAGGGCATATGTGGTGACTTGCACAAGCAATAGAATATCTGTCACATCTGAGAGGCATGAACTCCTTATAGACTGAGAAGCTACATCAATACCTTAAGCCTTTGTGTCCTGGACCAGTTAAACATTAAGGGTATAATCAGTACCTTTTAAAGAATAATTAGTTCAATGGATTAGAGAGCAGTAAAAAGGGTGGGGCAGGATAGGTAGGTTTGAGAATCAACATAGAGATAGTAATTAAAACTAAGGGAGTTGGTGAGATCATCAACTGAAATAGGATATAAGGAGAAAAGAAGAAGCAAAGGTTACCAAGGATGGTTTGATAGGAAGGAAGAAAACCAGGAAAGAGTGATGTACCAAAACCTAGAAAAAAGAAAGTATCAAGAGGAGAGTGTTAAACAGTATCAGAGACTGCAGAGAAGTTAAATAGAATGAAATATGAGGAAATAAAACATTGTATTTGACAACTAAGTCTTAGGAGAGAGCATATTTGGTAGAATGATAAGGTCAGAAGCTGAACTGCAATGGGTTAAGGAGAGAGTGAAAGAAGATAAAATGAAAGCACCTATTTTATATGGTTTTTTAATATTTAGCTACAAAAGGCAGAAAAGATATAGAAAGATAGAGAGGTTGGATGGATAAAGGAAGGTGTTGTTTTTTTTTTTTATTTTGAGGATGGGGGAGTATATGGGAAGCAGGATATAGAGGTATTCTAGGAGGACTAGTAACTCTGATGTGAGGGCTTACTGAGCCCTTTTCAGGGATGCTCATACAATTTAATGTCCACCTGTTCCCCAATTCTGACCTGTGGTTCCAAGATGCTGTAGCATGAACAGCAACCACACCCTAGTACAACCATCTTGGCAGACAGGCTAAACCAGGCTGAAAGTAACAAACAAAGCTTGAACCCCTCAGTGAGTTAGGGGGATATTTACCCCAAGCATGCGAAGAATTCCCTCAGCAGAATGGGTGGATGAGAACAATTAAATTTTATTAGAATAAACAAACACCAGTGGCCATGAAGGTGTATAAAGCAAGTACTGTGGTCAGACATCAAAGGCACTAAGGTCATTCACTGAATTCCAGGCCTTTGCCAGTCATCTTGACTTTCGTCTTGGCACTGAACTTTGATAACTCTGGAAGAAAGAGTGAGGCTTGTGACTTTGTGTAATTTTGCCTCCCTTAAATCCAATTCATGCACAAGTCAAGACATAAACCATGGCATTATTGGTCCTCTTTGAAAACAAAGGATGAATAAGTGTGAGCATAATCAAAGAGTCAGTAGGTAAGGCTGCTTCATCAAGTGAGACAAAGAGGAAGGAGGAAATAGTGGCAGAATACATACAAGTGATGTAAGATGAGGAAGAGGGAAAAGGGAAACTCCTGGTGAATGACTTCACTTTTTTCTCTAAAATATCATGCACAGTTGTCATTTGAGAAGGTGGAGGAAAGTTAGCCGTGGGAAGTTTGAGGAGGGATGTAAAGGTATGAAAGGTCATGGTGGAGAGAGGAATAGCGAGTTGATGTAATGGTAATTTAAATGGGAAGGTCTTTCCCATTCATTAATAGGTCCATGAGACCTGCCTGGGTCACATGGAAGTTTGAGTCACATGGAGCCTGTGATGTGAGGAGTTTGCTGAATGGATGGAGCAGGAAGGGTGGAACAGGAAGAGGTGGAGTTAGAACAGAGCTAAGAGGAAATTTGGTCATGAAACCAGTCAGAGACAGGAAGTTTGCAGGCAAGTAGGCAGCTGGCTAGAGTGAGTGAAAGAGCTTGTTTGTGATTTTGTTTGTTTAAGGGAGCCTGCTTGTGATTTGTCTAATGGAGCTGGCTTGTGGGAAGCCTGGCAGGGGAAGGCTCGGGGATGGTGTTGTCCTCTGCGTTGTTATGCTATATAGATTATGATGGATTTGGTTTTCTGGTGTCTGAATAAATGTTTTGGTTGTGTCTCCCATGTGGAGAATCTGTTGTATTTCACGATTCAGAATTGTGCTGGGATATTCATGGCCACCATAGACGCTATTGATATCACACTGGTACTACAAATGGTGATGGGGGATGGGATCTTGAAATATCAGACCTCTATTTGGAGGCAGGAAGGCTGGGGAGGAAGAAATGGATGTCCTAGGGTGGGAGGATTTGCCTTATTCCTCTCTGGCAAGAGAATGGGCTAATGGCACAGGGATCTGTGAAAACTGGGAACCAAGGTCACAGAAAGGAGAACCCAGAGACTTAGAAAGATGTTTATAGGGAATATCAACAGAACAGATGAAAGAATTGGCAGGGATATGTAGGAGAGGCTGGGTCTTGCTAACAAGTTATTGCCTTATGTGTAAAAGCAGAGACAAACTGTTGGAAGAGAAAGCTTAGATGGAAAGGGAGTTGGTTAGCTTGCATGAGAAGCTTTTTATGCTGAAGAATTCAAACTCTCCTTTAGAAGAGCAAACTAGAAAGTCTCAGGTGGTAGAAGAAAAAGCTGTTGGTAGTTTAGCTCACAAAAAGAAACAAAAAGAGGAAGCTGAATGCCCAAGGAAGCCCTTGTGCAGACTGGGCTTAATTGGGGCCCCAACACCTGCCAGAATTAGGGAGGCCCTACAGTGTTTGGGGAGGCAATTGAGAATTTTATTCAGCAGGTCACAGATATTTTGAGTTGGTTCGCTCAAAGGATGGGAGAATTGTTGATATCTTGGATGGTGAGAATCAGTGAAACAGATGAATTTCCTTAAGAGAGGGAGGAGTAAATGGCCAGTGGATTCAGTCAGAATAGATTAACAAGAATATAATTGTTTACTGCTCTATTGAGTGCAGGGGGTAGATTTTGGAAGAATAGATGGCATCCTAACTAATGAACTATACAAAAATGTATTGAGAAAAGGGGCTTGATATTAGACAAAGCAGGAAAATAGAACTACCTCTACAGATCCTCCTGAAACATTGTATCCAAATTCATCACACCTTCAGGAAGAATAGGAAATTAGCCAGACCTGAGCTCAGATTAAAGAAAGTATGCCTCTAGCCAGCATAATGACCCCCAAACTGCAAATTAGAAGACAGTGAACAGGCTATGATAGTGGCTTCATGGACTCCAGAAGGAGGGCAAACTCTGTATTTACTCTGCTTCTGATTATTGTCTCCTTGTTTCTTTTTGCCTTTTCACCTTGTTTGTCAGATTTGTTTTCTGCAGGCTTAATACCCTCCACCTGCAGATGCCTGAATGCTTAAGCCAGATGTCACCTCCCCATACAATGTGCTGTATCATCCCTGGACCTTGTGTTGACCAAGTTCCAGATGCCAGCTAAAGAACTGACCTCTCAAATGGGACTTCTTGGGGCAGGGACAGCTCTGTATCCAATCTCAACAGGAAGATAGCTATGGAAGAAGATATCTTCACCCCTTACCCCAAGATTTTGGGCCCCATTTGTTCGAGGGGAGAATAATGATGGAGTGCTTTCACTCAACCCCCACCTAAGATGTTGTTCGATGGGCTTATTTTGTGTGATTTCTGTTATTGTTTCAAAGTTCTGTTGAACCCGTTGCCTAAGATATTGCTTATTTTCTGTTATTCCTGTTACAGTTCTGTTTCTATGTAATGAATATGGAAGCTCTTGGGGCCACATGTAACAGTAATGGTAATTTAAGAAGATCTTTCTCATTCATTATTAGGCTCATGTGACCTACCAGCATCACATGGAAGTCTGAGTCACATGGAGACTGTGGTGAGAGAAATTTACTGAATGGGTGAAACAGGAAGGGATAGAGCAGGAAGGGTGGAACAGGATGAGGCAGAGCCAGAGCAGAGATAAGAGGAAGTTAGTCATGAGAGCAGTCAGAGCTAGAAAGAATGCAGGCAGTTGGCTAGTGGAGTGATAGAGCTTGTTTGTGATTTGTTTAAGGGAGCTGGTTTGTGGGAAGCCTACTAGGGGGAAGGTTTGGGGATGGTGTTGTCCTCTGCATTGTTACTCTGTATATAGTTTTGTTACTATGATGCATTTGGCTTTCTGTTGTCTGAATAAATGTTTTGGTTCTATCTTCCATGTGGAGAGTCTGTTGTATTTTATGATTCAGAATTGTGCTAGGATATTCATGGCCACTGTAGGCACTGTGAATATGGCACTGACGCTACTTTGGGATACAGACCTAATAGTGGTACTGCTGGATCAAAGGGAATATACAATTTGTTTGGCCTTCAGGCATAGTTCCAAATTATTCTCCAGAATCTTGGATTAATTCACAACTCCACCAAATATGCATAAAGTCTCTTGTGGTCTCTCTGTTGTCACTCTGTTGCTGTTACTGATCTTACCCCTTGCATGTTTTTACTCCTTCATTTCTATTGTTTGGGAGTGTTAGAGAAACAAATATATACATATACATATATATATTATATATGTACATATGTATGTATGTATGTATTTGGTTCTAGTTTTCTTTCTAAAAAGTTTCAAACTTTTTATTATTATTATTTTTTTTTTTTATTAAATTTATTTATTTAACTTTTAACATTCATTTTCACAAAATTTTGGGTTACAAATTTTCTCCCCTTTTATCCCCTCCCCCCCCAAACACCAAGCATTCTAATTGCCCCTATGACCAATCTGCTCTCTCTTCTATCATCTCTCTCTGCCCTTGTCTCCATCTTCTCTTTTGTCCTGTAGGGGCAGATAGCTTTCTATACCCCTTTACCTGTTTTTCTTATTTCCTAGTGGCAAGCACATTACTCGACAGTTGATCCTAACACTTTGAGTTCCAACTTCTCTTCCTCCCTCCCTCCCCACCCCTTCCCTTTGGAAGGCAAGCAATTCAATATAGGCCATATCTGTGTAGTTTTGCAAATGACTTCCATAATAGTTGTGTTGTATAGGACTAACTATATTTCCCTCCATCCTATCCTGTCCCCCATTACTTCTATTCTCTTTTGATCCTATCCCTCCCCATGAGTGTCGACCTCGAATTGCACTCTCCTCCTCATGCCCTGCCTTCTATCATCCCCCCCACCCTGCTTGTCCCCTTATCCCCCACTTTCCTGTATTGTGAGATAGGTTTTCCTATCAAAATGAGTGTGCACTTTATTCTTTTCTTTAGTGGAATGTGATGAGAGTAGACTTCATGTTTTTCTCTCACCTCCCCTCTTTATCCCTCCACTAATGAGTCTTTTGAGTGCCTCTTTTATGAGAGATAATTTGCCCCATTCAATTTCTCCCTTTCTCTTCCCAATATATTTCTCTCTCACTGCTTGATTTCATTTTGTTTTAAAGATATGATCCCAACCTATTCAATTCACTCTGTGCACTCTGTCTCTATGTATGTGAGCGTGTGTGCATGTGTAATCCCACCCAGTACCCAGATACTGAAATGTTTCAAGAGTTACAAATATTGTCTTTCCATGTAGGAATGTAAACAGTTCAGCTTTAGTAAGTCCCTTATGACTTCACTTTGCTGTTCACCTTTTCATGGTTCTCTTCATTCTTGTGTTTGAAAGTCAAATTTTCTTTTCAGCTCTGGTCTTTTCATCAAGAATACTTGAAAATCCTCTATTTCATTGAAAGATCAATTTTTCTCCTGAAGTATTATAGTCAGTTTTGCTGGGTAGGTGATTCTTGGTTTTAGTCCTAGTTCCTTTGACTTCTGGAATATACTGCTCCATGCCCTTCGATCCCTTAATGTAGAGGCTGCTAGATCTTGTGTTATCCTGATTGTATTTCCACAATACTTGAATTGTTTCTTTCTAGCTGCCTGCAGTATTTTCTCCTTGACCTGGGAACTCTGGAATTTGGCCACAATGTTCCTAGGAGTTTCTCTTTTTGGATCTCTTTCAGGCGGTGTTCTGTGGATTCCTTGAATATTTATTTTGCCCTCTGGTTCTAGAATCTCAGGGCAGTTTTCCTTAATAATTTCATGAAGGATGATGTCTAGGCTCTTCTTTTGATCATGGCTTTCAGGTAGTCCCATAATTTTTAAATTGTCTCTCCTGGATCTATTTTCCAGGTCTGTTGTTTTTCCAATGAGATATTTCACATTATCTTCCATTTTTCCATTCTTCTCTCTTTGTTCTGTGATTTCTTGGTTTTGCATAAAGTCATTAGTCTCCATCTGTGCCATTCTAATTTTGAGAGAACTGTTTTCTTCAGTGAGCTTTTGAATCTCCTTTTCCATTTGGCTAATTCTGCTTTTGAAAGCATTCTTCTCCTCATTGGCTTTTTGAACCTCTTTTGCCAATTGAGTTAGGCTAGTTTTTAAGGTGGTAATTTCTTCAACATTTTTTTGGGTCTCCCTTAGCAGGGAGCTGATCTGCTGTTCATGCTTTGACTTCATGTCTCTCATTTCTCTTCCCAGCTTTTCCTCTACCTCTCTAACTTGATTTTCAAAATTCTTTTTGAGCTCTTCCATGGCCTGAGCCCATTGGGTGGGCTGGGACACAGAAGCCTTGATTTCTGTGTCTTTGCCTGATGGTAAGCATTGTTCTTCCTCATCAGAAAGGAAGGGAGGAAATGCCTGTTCGCCAAGAAAGTAACCTTCTATAGTCTTATTTCTTTTCCCTTTTCTGGGCATTTTCCCAGCCAGTGACTTGACCTCTGAATATTTTCCTCACACCCACCTCACCTCCTGATCCTCCCAGCCCGTGTTTGTGGTCTGAGATTCAAATGCTGCTTCCAGCCTCAGGGCTTTTGGCGGGGGCAGGGCTGCTATTCAGTATGAGATTATGATCTGGTGCTGAGATCGGGGCAGGGCCACCTCTCAGGCTCAGTTCCCTCAGGGGGTTTATGCGCAGACCTTCCGCAATGGATTCAGGCTCCCGCCCGCTTGGGGAGCCCCTGTCTGCAGCCGCCTCTCAGCTTCTACCTCCCGGGGGGGGCCTGAATTATGGGGGCACCCCACTCCCCTCTCGACCCGCCAAAGAGACTCTCTCACCCACCCCTGTCACCTGTGGGTGGAGGGACTTGTGCGGCCGCTGGAGATCCCGTCCCTGAAGCCTGCTCGGATCTGTTTCTCTCGGTGCCGCAGCCGTGGCCGCAGCAGGTCTCGGCTGATCTTTGTGTCTGCAGCGCGACGGACCTTTTGCGAGAGGTTTGCAGATCCCTCTGTGGGTGGAGGGACCCGTGTGGCCGCTGGAGATCCTGTCTGTGAAGCCTGCTCGGATCTTTTCCTCTCGGTGCCGCGGCCGCGGCAGGGCTGCGCTCAGCTCCCAGTCCCGGCGCCCAGTCCGCAGCGCGAAGGACCCCCCGGCGAGAGGTTTGCAGGTCTCTCTGGAACAGAAATCTCCCTCGCTCCAATATTCCGTGGCCTCTGGGTGCGGAATTCGCCGTGAGTTACTTCCCTGTAGCCATTCTATGGGTTGTGGGTTCAGAGCTATGTGTATGTGCGTCTTTCTACTCCGCCATCTTCAAACTTTTTATTATTGAATGTTCATCTTTTGTCCTGTAAGTTCAGATTTACAGGATAGGTTTCCCTGGGTTGCATCCTGAGGTCAATTGCTCTTCAGGATACGTTATTCCATTCCTTCCTACTTTTTGTAGTTTTTGTACTTTTGTACATTCCTTTGTACTTTTTGTAGTTTTGAATTATTTGGATGTTTTTTCTTTTGCATTTGAAGGTTTTTCCCTTGCTGGCTTGCAGAACTGGTTTCAGAATTGAATTGTTATATTTAAGCACTATGTGTCTTAGGGTTTGCAGCTTTGGCATTTTTAAGTTTGTATTTTTTTTCTGGAGTTAATTGTGAATTCTTTCAATATGAATTTCTTTTTCTAAGTTCAGAAGTTTTGGACAATTCTCTTCTATTATGTTCTTCCTTATGGTGTCAAGATATTTTTCTCTATTATGTTATTTTGGAGACTCTATGATCTTTAGGTTGTCTATAGCATCCTGACTTTGAGATCAGTATATTTTATTTACATAGTCAGTTTCTTTTCTTTCAATGTATTGTTTTTGCTTTTCTTCTCCTAGGTGGTCCTTCACTTCTATATATTTATATTACCAATTTGTTGTTCTTTCTTTTGTTTCTTTGGTGAGGCTTGAAGTACAGATTACAGTTTTTCTATTCTGCTCTTTGTTTTTGCTGTGTACGACATAAATTATGCTCTTATTATTTTTATTTCTCTTTTATAACACTCAGGCACAGTGTATTGTGGTTCAATGTTCTCCTCAAATTCACAGGGCTCTCTGTCTCATCAAATGTTGGTTCATTTTCCTTTGTTTTAGAGTATTTACTTATAAATACCTGAACTTGTTTACTAGACCTGGAGGACATATTTCTTATCTTCTGTTACTCTTTTTTCTTGTTGGTTTAGGTCTTTGAATTTTCTTGTTCCTGAAATCTTTGATAATTTCAACCTGCCCCAGCCCCTCTTTTCTTTATCACTCACTTCCTGACTCTTTCCCCTCTGTGACTTCCATGCAGGCTGGATCTTAAAAGCATCTCAAACTTCTTCCATGCTGGACAATTCACAGTTCACCAGAGTAGGTGTCTGACCTAAGTGACTTTTAGGTGCTCATAACTGGCCTCATATGGGTGCTGTGCTCTTTCCCACAGGCTTGGTAGAGTGCTGTACAGTCTTCTCCATGCATAGTGTTTAGTCCTGGTAACCTATCCCGCTCTCTTTGTTCCTCAGTTCTCTGGCCTGGCATGAGCAATTTAGAACTTTGCAGCACTGGTGCTTCTGGGTTGCAGCCAGCAGCAGACTTTTGTTCCTGAAGGACTGTGGTCAATTAATTGGCTGCTGACATCCGAGGAAAGTTCTGCAGCTTAGAGCAGGGGTCTCCATAGTACTGGAAAGAGAAAAGAGAGACTAAATTGTAGGAGTGAGTTTTGTTGTAAACCTGTGTCATGTCCTTGGGTCTGCTAGTACAACCTTGCTGCCTGTGGCATGGGATATGGAGGAGAGGTACTAATTGAGCTCAGGGTCAATGAGAGTCAGTTCCTGTTGGTTTATTTTAAAACATTCTTTTTTTGGATTCTGGATATCCTGACCTAGACCATGGAGACAGTTGAAATTGCTTTATCTTTGGCACATAGTTTCTTTTTTGGAGAGACTTGAGAGTTGTGAAGATCAGAGAAAATATCTAGTTTGCCGTTTTGTGACGCCACTACATTGCATTTATACCAAGAATGCATAGTTGGTTAGGTATTGGGAAAACAAAATACATTTTATTCATAATGAGAACAAAAAAAATCTTATGATTATGTTAATATAGTTAGGAATTTTTTTGATAATATACAATGCCATTATCTGTTGAATGCACTAAAAAGTGCATCTTATTTATTATTATTTATCTGAAACCAAGAGGCAATATCTTATTTAATGAAGACAAATTAGAGGCCTTCCCAAGAGTAGGACAAAACAATGATTCCATTGTCACCACTGTTAATATAAATAGTGATAGGAATCCTAGCCATGGCAATAAGAGAAGAAAAAGAAGTTGAGGGAATAAGCACAGGCAGAGAGGGAATAAAATTATTATTATTATTTTTTTTGTAGATCACATAATAGTTACTTTGGGAATCCTAGGGAGTTAAATCAAGCCAATTGAAATAATATTATAAACAAAGTATAAAAAATACAAAATAAACCTACGTAAGTCATCAGCATTTTTGTATATTTCCAACAAACCCCAGGAGGAAGAACTAGAGAGATTTCATGCAAAATGACTATGGCATGAATCAGATATTTATGAGTCTATTAACTAAGGAACACACAGAAATTATTCAAATATAACCTGAAAATACTGTTTACAGAAATATAGACTGAAATAATTAGAGAAATATTAATTGTTTGTGGATGTGGCAGGCAAATGTTATAGAAATTACAATGTTACAAATTTAATTTACTTATTCAGTGTGTTATCAATAAAATCACCAATGATTTATATAACAGTACTAGAAAAAATAATAAAATTTATCTGGACAAACAAAAATTCAAGAATCTCCAAGGAGATAAAAAAAAGTTAGAAAGGAATGGGAGGCGTACTATCAATAAGTAGTCTCAAGATATATTACAAAGCAGTAAAAATTTATGTGGCACTATTAAAAAAAAACAAAAACCTAATCAACCAGTCAAGAAGATTAGGTACACAACATACAGAAACAAGTGAACATAACTGCATTGTGTTTGATGAACCCAAAGACCTGCTATTTGGTAAAAAACTGCTGGGAAAACTGGAAATGATGTTTAGATAAATATCTCATACCATATATCAAGATCTGTGTTCATTCTTCATATTTGAAGAAGACCATGATGTCAGAGAAATGATGACATGACTTGCACTTGACTTTGTTTTGAGTGAGGGAGGGCTGTGCAGGTCACCAACCTCACTTTCTTCTCCTGAGCCGTCTGGATTCAGTGATCAGATATTTATCAGGATAACTGGAGACAGCCTAGGATGCAATGGTCTTTTTAGACTGGTCTTTTCAGGTACTCACTTAGAGGGAGATAATGCCAATTGAGTGAATAGGCCACTTTAAGGATTTTTAATGAACAAAAGAAAAAATAACTAAATCAACAGAAACTGTTACTAGTCATCATATACCAAGGTAAGTTTCAAGTGAACACATGACCTAGATATAAACGGTCCCATCATTAGCAAAGTTGAAGAGTAAGGAAGGAAATAACACTCTTCTTTATCTGCCCACTTTCAACTCCACAGAACCAAATAACCTCATCACTTCTAATCTCATCACCATGCTAATAATGCAAGCTTTGATTGAGACCACCTGCCTCTCATCCTCCTCTTTCCTCTGATTGGAGGACTGGAGGATTGAGTACCAAAACTATATAAAGGGCAAAAACTGGATTGCTGCTCATTTCATTTTGCATTTGCTGTTCTGCCTAGTTTCAGCTCTGCATAACAAAATGCCCATAGTATGGTCTACCCTCTGCTTTCCAGCCTCATTTTGTGTGTTGTCTCCCTCAATTAAATTATAAGTTTCTTGAGCACAGAGACTATTCCATTTTATGAATTATATCTCCAGGATTTAGCACAGTGTCTGGTACATAGTAGGTGCTTAATAAATATTTATTGGATTTACTATATTTTGAATTTATTGCAAATATGGATGAAGAAAAGTTTCACAACCAATGAAAGGATAAAGAGGAATACAGAAAATAAAATGGTTAATTTTTGTTATATAAAATCAAATAGGTTCTGCAAAAATAAAATTTATACATGTAAATGAGAAGGGAAAAAGTTAAGTGGGAAAAAACTTTTGTAGTAAGTTTCTTTGATAAGAGTCTATTTTGCAAGTGATAAGAAGAACTGACGTATATATACATATATATGCATACACATGTATATATACATATACATACATATATACACACTCAAACCTACATCCACATTTAAATGTGTGTGTAAATATACACATATACACACATGCATACATATATGTGCATGTGTATATAAATATATGTATATTATGCGTATATATGTGTGTATACACACATTCCACTTCCCAATAGATAAATGGTCAAAGATATGAACAGGAAGCTGTCAATGAAAGAAATCTAAGCTATCATATTTTGAATGCACTGAAACATTCTATCTACTGACAGTCGATGAACCAAAACTGTAGAATTAGACATAAAATTTTAGATATTGCTAACATGTGAATTTATTTTGACTATGACTATCTGAAACAAGAATTTTATTTTCCTTTCAGTTGTTTTTTCTGGGGGAATTGGAGTGCAGGGACAGTGACTCATGCTAAGGTAACCAAGTGAAAAAAGAGGAAGTCACATGTAATTTTTAAAATATGTATTTAAAAGAAAAAACAAACTAAAATGGGAATTTGGAAATTCATGGTCAATTTTTTATGTTCAATTTCTGTTTATCAAGAATGTGCATTTTATTTGGTGTTTAAATGCAGCAAAAATCCTACATGTATGAGTCTAGGTGATCCTGAGCCTGAGATGTGGGCACCTTGCTAGCTCTTCTGCTTTATTTATTTATTGGCCAAGTATAGGTAACCAATAGTGATCTTGATATAAAAGCATAAAGCTTTAGAGACAATCTCAGTTTGTTAAATCTTGAGTTCTTTATTTGGAGCTTCTTGTTGCCAGGGAAATTTCTGAATTGAGATGATCCCACACACTGGGAAGTATATAGAATGTCTCATAGAATGTCTCATCAGAATCAATGAACTTGGACCTGGAGGAAAAATTTTGGACAGTACAGAGCTGAAGAGAAATGTAAAATACTAGTTAGATCAATAGTCTTACAAACAACATCATGTTTTGATGTTTTACATATCAGCCCCCTGGGACAATATAATAATAGCTATAAATTACTGTATTTTGTTTTACATCTCTGTAAATAAACACTTGGGAATCTTGTCTTAGTAATTTTTTTCTTACAGGCATTATCCTTGGAAGTAACCCTTGCAGAGATGCAACCTGGCATATGTTCCTACATGTACTACAGCTACAGCTACTGGAGACACAGAAAACAAGGTTCTTACTACCTTGGTAAGTTGACATCACCTTGACATTTTAGTAATGTCAAATTGCTTAATGTCAGAAATTGAGAGGATTTTAATGATGGAAATTACATTAAAGAAGAGGTTTACTGTCTACTTTTATTATTTAACTTGAAAAACCAAGACTAAAGTAGAAGACTTGGTACAAGACTTTTTGTTCACAGATGATTGTGCACTCAGTGTAGCCTCTGAGACTGAGATGTGATAAAGTATGGATCAGTTTTCTACCACTTGTGCTAATTTTGGCCTGACAACACCATGAAAACAGAGGTTCTACACTAGCCAATACTGCACCATCCATCGAAAGATCTGGTGGAAATGGAAAAATTTTGAATGGTATGGATAAGTTCACTTATCTTGACAGTATACTTTATAGGGATGTCCACATAGATGATGAGGTTGACATATGTATTACTAGAGCTAGCTCAGTGTTTAGGAGACTCCAAAGGAAAGTGTAGGAAAGAAGAGGTATTAGGCTGCGTACCAAACTTGAAGATCTACAGAGTCATTATGTTGATTTCATTTTTGGAACTTTGGAATTGATTGTGACACATGGGAGACACTGGTAAAGGACCACCCAGCATGACCTGCCCACATGATAGAAGGTGCTCTGCTCTATGAGAGAAGTAGAATTGTAGTAGCTCAATGGATACATGAGATGTGCAAATCTAGAGACATTTCCATCCCAAATGTTCAAATGGATTATATGTGACTAACCTGTGGTAGGGCTTTCTGAGCTCATATTGGAGTGATCAGCCACACCTTGACCCCAACATTGTGATATTATTGATTCTCTTCAAATATGAAGAGAAGACAATAATTCTACTGCTCCTCAAGGACTATGAGTCTTTTCCACCTGACCTGAAGATGAACTTTTCATATATATTGTCTTCCCTGTTAGAATAGGAGCTCCTCAAGAGTAGGGACTCTTAATTTTCTATTTGTGTCTCCAGAGCTTTTATTCCCAGGAAATCCTAAAGAGCAATTTTTCATTATGTGGAAAAAACAAATAGCTGTCCCATACCTGATTCATAATGTACACTACATACCTCTCTATTCCTTCCTTTTTGGGAGACCCAAAACATGAAATAAATCTAAGCTTTAAATAATTTTCTCTGAGAATTTGGGGTATGTATGTAAAAATCACAGTGTATATGAAACAAAAGATTTCAGCTCCTAATTTTGGAGGTGAGGTTCATTCTAGACTGAATTTAGTTTGGGCATATGGGTCCAGAGTTGAGAGGAATTGTATACTGGAGAAGGAGAAGGAATAACATTCCAGTCAGTAGTGGAGTATTATTGTTACATCTGTGCAAAGTGCCCTCTAAACCATTTGGGTATTTTCAGTGGCAAGATGTGCTCTAATCAATGTATTGTTCCTAGTTCCTGTTAGTAGCAATTCAATATTACTTTTTACTAAAGTAAAAAGTCTTATTTTTCACATACTCATGGAAATATCTTTAGTAGTTTAATTCAGTTGCTCGGTTGTCATGCTCCAAGAGGTCCAAAATGACATAACTATGTCAGGGTCAAGATACAGTTTGACTGTGGCTGATCAGCACACAAAATTTATCCATTTGCTATAACTGATGCTTCCACACATGGATGGTGAAGTGCTGGCTGGTGAAGAATCTTTGTTTTCTTGGTGTTGATTGTCAGGACAAAATTAGCACAAGTGGCAGAGAATCAATCCAGTCTCAGAGGCTGCACTGAATGTACAATCATTTGTCAACAAAAGTCATGCACCAGTTCTCCCTTTAGTTTTGTCTTCTAGCCTTTTCAAGTTAAATAATTTACTGTCAATGAGATAGCTGACTCTGGTGCCATTTTTGTGCTCATTCAAGACATCTGACAATGTTGCTGAAAACATCATGCTGAAAAGCATGAGAGCAAGCAGATAGCTCTACTTCACTACAATAGTAACTGTGAAAGTATGAGAGCTTCATTTATCATCTAGAACCTGTGCAAGCTTGCTGTTGTGGAACTGGTATACAATACTGATGAATTCTGGGCATCCAAAATTTGCCATGATCTTCCACAAGCCCTCATGACTGACAGTGTCAAAGGCCTTGGTCACATTAAAAAACCTTGCATACAGACCTCTCTTCTCCTGGCATTTCTCCTGGAGTTGTTGGCCAGCAAAAACATACAAACCATTCCTTGGCCCTTTCTGAAGCTGCACTTGGGTAGATAGCCATTTTCCAGGTGAAGGATCAGGTGAAGGAGGACTCTGGCAAGAATCATGCCAGTAAAGACTAACAGATAGACCCCTCTGTTATTGTCACAGGACAACCTATTTCTTTTACCTTTACCTCCCCAATGCACAGTTATACATTTTAAACAAAGCCATTTAGAAGTGACTTAGTACCTCACAAAAGCCTGTCGAAATAAAATAACTAGCAAAAGGGGAAATAACAGAGAGAAGGAAAACATTAACCTCCCGTCATAGAGAAATGAACTCTTTCTCTAAAGGAAAGATCTGAACTGAACTCTAAGAATATCTGGGGTTGTCCCTAAAAGGATTAGAGACTTGGGGGTCTAATGGAAGTTACTCCTTCATCCTTAGGATAGAAACCAAACTGTCCTAGATGTAGATGTTTTTATAATTCTTTTTAGGTCTTAAGACAATTCAACTATAAGTCCAGATGAAATTTGTCCTATCACACACACAACACTCCAAAGTTTCTCCAGAAATCCCTATATTCAAAGATATCAAGGGGCTTTTGTAAGTACCAAGACTTGTGAGAATTTGTAAAATGATGTTGTTCAGTTGTACCACCATATATTTAGGAGGACATATAATGCCCCACATTCCAGGTCTTTATCCTCATGGATGGATATTAATTTCCAAATTGTTTGTGAATTTGGGATTACGGACTTTATCAAAAGCATTCAGGTTGATTTTCTAAGGACAGCAAATTTTTAATAGGAGCCAGAGGATAAGGGAGGGAATTCTACCACCACTTCATAATATAATTACAGAAATCTAGAATGTAATCACAACAAGCTTAGTGTAAGAGGTGGACTCACATGATGAGATTTTAATGATTAAATAAGATCCATGAAAATACTCTGTGATCTTATTTTGAGGTGTGAATTCTGACTGGGAGAAGAATGTAGGTAACCAAAAATGTTAACCATGTCTCTGGGTGCTTTAAATAGTCAAAGGATTTCATTAGTTTGTCTGTTCAAGAGTTGGCACCCATAGTGTAAGGAAAATCAGGACTCTGAAAAGGAATTACTGTGGTTGGAAGGAGATTTTTTTTGTGTGGGTTTCCTCCCCACCCCAAGTCATCCATATCATCAGAAAAGCTGGTAGATGATAATAAATCTAGGTGAGAGAAGAGAGACAAATTGAAGACAAATGAATATGGAGACACCTGAAAGAAGAAGAAATCTAAAGCATGGGGCCTCTTGTGGCTGAGAGTAGTATAAGCTACGTACTCAACAAAAAAACCAATTTTGTGAATCCACATAAGAGGCTAATACATTACAGTACTGCAGCTATGGTCTGTGTATACTTGTGTATGTGCCCCAACCTTTTGGGAGCAATGTTTGTATCAACTGTGCTTACTGTATAATCTTAGTAAATGTCTGCTAAAATCTAACTAAGTCTACTGATTGATTTGTAATGGGAAGCATACTGATAAGTTCTCATGAGTTAGAGTGTTAAGTAAAAGTCCCAGAGGATTACCTCTAGAACCCAAGGGTAGTGGTCTCCTCTCTAAGAATTCACTCTTCTAGTGGGAGCATTTATGTGCAAGATGAGAGAGTAAAATGGAGTAGCATGTGTGTTACATTTGTTTCTGCTTCAGGGAGAAATTTTTTCCCTTTTGTGTTTAATACTTTTTTTAAGACACAGGAAAAACTGTGGTAGGTTAGAATGGTACATGAATGGAACACTTGGCTAGAAGTCAAGAGATTGTATGACCTTGAGCAAATCACTTAATTTCTTTGAATTTTAGACAAAGGAAGGTATTGGATTAGGTAATCTTTAAAGCCCTTTCATCTTTAAAATTCTACAGGTTTATTTATTCTAAAAGCCCAATAAGTCTGTTACAAACATGAAATTAGCACTTACAAATTGTATCATATTGCTTGGCTAAAGTAAAAAAAGAATTTATATCTAGAAAAGACTCAAGACAACATCTTGTCTAATATCCTTAATAGATAATTAGGGAAAATGAGAGTAAGCGAGGTTAAATGTTTTCTTCAAGGTTATAAAACTATTAAAAAAGACCAAACAAACCCAAAGAACCAAAACTCAGAACTACTTAGTGCCCATCTAGTTTGCATAGAATCAGAGAATCTCAGTTGGTAGAAGTCAATATCATCACAGCCTGATTGAAGCATGAATTCTTTCTGTAACTTTTCTGTCAAGTGGTTTTCTACTTTCTTTTTTTGAATGTCTTTCAGGATAAAACATATCTCACTCCACCAAAATCCATGACTTTAGTGAAAATTTCATAGGTAGTCCTGAAAGGCAAATAATTTTACTTCTTTTGGGGAAAGTCAAAATCATTCTTTCAAAGGGCAAATTAAATTTGGTTTCTACTTGATATTACTTGCAATTAGAGATATGCTGATAAATTAACTGGTAAATACACTTTTAAGTTTAATCTGCATTATTAACATTTTCTCCATCACTTTTTAAAGTCTAGACAATCAGCACAGCAATAAATTAAGTCCTAATTTGTAACTTTTGCCACTTTCTGACATGCACTCACACTGAAAATTTAATAATTAGCTCTCCTGAACTGACTTGAGTTGGCTCCAGCACTTCCCTGCTTAAGGTTCATTAATTTTATGACCAATTACTTCATTTGGTTCCAGAGCTATACTTAAGTTTGATTTGGTGGTCTTACTACCTTCGCTTTATTTGTTAGTGGAATTGGTGAGAAACTGGTTGTATTCCTACAAACCTTCTTCATTGCTGACAACAGCAACTAAAGATGTACTTCTAGCCTTGGTCAGCAGTGGTAGCCTCTTAATACACAAAAGAGCTCACTTATTAAGTGTCAGTGAAATAAAATAACATATTCTTAATTACATTTGCTGAGAACAATCTTATGTGAAAAAGAAATAATTAGGATAATGAGTCATTTTACATGAAAAGCAGTATTCATTCTATTGTGGACTTTTGCAAATTGATGTGCTAAAGTGAATTCATACTTACAAATATTCAAATTAATTGACTAAAAATACATTTTTAGTGCTAATATGATAAACATGTCAGAGAAAATGTGCTATTTAATCTACATTATTCTATATTATTTCACATTATTGCATATCTATATAATAGTTATATCTCTTACTCATCTTGTGCAATTCTTGTTAGAATAAAATTAAGGAAAATAAAGAAACTATTTAAGCTGTTAAAACTGATCCAGTCAGTGATGGAATGTGTTATATTATCCAGTATTAATTGAATAGTAGGGAAAAAGGAGAATTTTATTATTTAATTCTCATTTTAATGCAATTTGGGAGGACTTTTTGGTATAACAGCAGGTTTATCTTAAATAAATCGAGTCATATTGTAGTACCAAATTGTTTCAGAATAGTTACTCCATTATTTTAGTAGAGATTACCTGCCTAAAGTGAAACCTATACTGAATCCTTTCTGACCTGTTTGATATTGTGATATTGATAACCAGCCACACTTTCTAGCCATTTATCTTGCTTTCCCCTGAGTAATCTCTTTCCCCCCCGGATCTTAATTCTGCTAATAGCACCCTTGACTGGCTGCCAGACAACAAACACAGGCAGGTGAAAAATGAATGGCTCCAGTCTGACCGCTGATAACTACGAAAGGCTTTTTATTCTTAGAATTTCCTACAAAAACACAAGATGACTGGATGACTGTCACCTACATTCCTCTTGAGTGCTTTTTAAAAACCCTTTCAATTGCGGTTATTCTTGGAAGGAAACAGGATTATTGATAATTTTTCTTCTTGCTTAAAAAAAATAAACCCCTACAGTTCCTGAGTATTTGAGTTTCTTTGTTATTCAAAAAACATGGGTAAGTGATATAGTTTAATTAAAAGAGATGGGGACAGGGGTAAGGAGAAGAAGGAGATGACTTCTCAAATGACTGCTTAATGTGTAGAACTCCTAGTTCTTTGAGAGTTTTATGGTCTGAAGTTTTATGTAGTAAAAATGGGTTAAATGTATACATGTACTAGAGGTATGCAAATCAATTTTAGAAGAAACAATGCTTTTAAATTTTATTGTCTGTTGAAATGAGTTATAAATTTGGAGAGCAAAACCTGTTACTGTTTTTCTTCGTTGAAATCAATATGGCACATGGTAATGGTGGAGGTTGTAGTGGGTAGCTTTAACTCTGAAAAGCTATTAAAAACAACTCACAGTATCCCTCTAGTGATGGGTTAGGTTCCCTAATACTAAAGGCATCAAGAGCACTCAATTTTCTGAATAATCTAGGTAAATTTAAATAATCTCTGTAATTTTACCTAAGAGTTGTGTGGATTGCTAACTTGAGCACTGTATTAAAAATTGCAATGAAGTCAAGCTTAAAAATAAAGATTTCATTTTATTGCCATGATTTAGGTTGAGCATTTGAGTATATGATTAAAGGTGAGTGGTACTCAAGCTGGAGTATGATTGGCTTTGCTGGGCTATATAAAGTATCAACTGTTCCTTCAGGGAAATCATTTTAATAGATAACAGCATGTTTATACTATGTTTCATCAGAGATATTTAAATCTAAATTAAGAGCAGTTGTGAGATGGGTTGCCAATTTTTCTTGTGATAAAAGGGAAATAGTTCAACAAATATAGTCCAGATGTTATCTTAATCTAGTCCTCATGGAAAAAAGCACATAGGAGAGTAACAATAGCATGTTCTACCTGTTTCTAATTTTCCTCCTCTCAGACACCCCCTGTGAGAGATAGATTAAACCAACACATCATTTATGAATCAGCACTGGGCTGGGACTTATTTTATATGTACAGACTAAAATTTGCAGCCACTGGTTTTTGATAAAAGTAAAAAAAATGCTTGGTTGTAGATAGCATTTGAGGGAGAATCCTGTAGACAATTGTTGGTTTAAAGGAAAAGCAATGAGTTTAGAGGTCCAGAGTTCAGTGAATGTTCTGATATTAATTACTTTTTTGCTTTAGGCTGCATAATCTGTAATATGATGTAATAAAGTCAAGATCATGGAAATAGGTTGTGATAAAATTCTCTGGACGCCTCAAAGTGCCTCCTACTTTTCTTGAATGTACTGATTATAGTTCTGAACCTAGTATGACTCCCCTATGTGGGAGTCTTTCTTTTGAAGTCTGAGATCCCCATTGGTTGGGACCAGGATCTACAATGGAGGAATCTTAACCACCTCATGCCCTACTTTCCTTTGTTATCTTTCCCTCATCTCCCTTCATCTTCTTTATGGGATTTGTACAAACATTGGCCCATTAGACACTTCCAAGATACCCTAGGTGTTTCAGGTAGAGAAGCTCTTTCGAGTTGATCTTGTGGGAATAGTGCAGAGTTCCCTTAGAGCCAAAAAAAAAAAAAAAAGAAAGAAAGAAACTGATTTGTTTGTAAATCATGCAGGACATATGATTGTGTTGTTTCAGTGTATTGAAATTGTCATTGAAGTAGATGTTCAATAACTCCTCAGTAGCCTGAAAGTGTCTACTATTTTTTCTTGAATAATTTATATGTGAAAATAACCTAGTTAATTAAAATGATAAGATATTCTTATATTAAAACTCTCTTGAATATGAAAGGACTTGCATTATTTTGTATTGTTCTACAGGAAGCAAAATAATGGCAACAATCTGTGTATAAAGTCATTCCTTCCCCAAAAAGACTTTTGACAAGCCTCTGGATCATCTCAAATGTTTTCTGCAAGAAATTAATTCTGTTTTCAAAATATAATATTTCCATATTTATTTAATGACAGTGAAGCAAGGCTATGCTGTAAGAAAAATGAGCCTTCAGGGACTGCCCACACAGCTGGACCTCTGCAGAGGGAGGTGTTAAAGAAACATTTCCAATGAGAAAGGACAACTAGGATTTACATTTTTAATGATAACCTTGGAAAGGCTGCCTGGTGGCACCTAAATTGTATGACTATGACAAAAATGGCATCCAAAACTAAAGAAAGTTTTCTTGTCAGATACCTGTCAGAAATAACAACTTTCTAAAGAAATCTTTGCAGATTTTCTTCACAATTTCCAGTAGATCAGATATCAAGGTGTTTCAAGAATAATCAAGCCACATAATATATATATTAATATGTGGCTTAGAGAGATTAAGTGTTTAAGTGCTTTCCTATTTATCTATATGTGATTTACATATGATTAAAAAGCTAAACTTTAAAAATAATTAAAACAAATGTGACATAATAGGATATATCAATTAATCCAGAAGCCATGTTATTAGTAGGAGTTTGCACTTCCTGTACAAAATTCTATTTTACTGTATAGAATGAGAATGTGAACTCTATCATGTTGGGCTATTTAGCAATCTATTAGTCCATTCATCTTTTCATCATTTGACAGGTGGAAGTAGTAGTAGTACAGTTTTTAGTTTTAATTATAAAGAATTCCAGATGTAGAATGCTACAAAAATTAAAACCAGAGCTACTCATATGTCCTTTCAAAGTAAGCCAACTTCAAGTTATCTGCTTCTCATTTAAAAACATTATTAAGGCTATTACTAAGAAATTCATGGTGTTAGCCTGTTCCAATAATTGACACCTTGAAAGTGATTAAATAGATTTAGAGTGTGTAGAAAAGTAAATTTGTCTTAAAGAATGACTCTAATCATCCATTTACATATAATAGACAAATCGGCGTCCATAATTTCGAGATTTGTGCTAGCCTTGAGAAGATGTGTTAAAGTGGAGGGTGATCCTTACCCTTCCACCTTTCCTTAGTTTTATTTTGTCTTCATGATTAAGTTTCATTTCATTGTTTGGTTACTTAGAAATGAAAGTTTAATCGTCATAATTTACCTGCTAGTTGACGGTTAGTTCTTAGAAGTGAATGTTTTCTCAAAGGAAGAATAACTGAAGTTAGAACATTTTTGCTCTGTCGCTAATAAATAAATAAATCTGTCAACTTGACTAGCATTTTTGTAAATTCAACCTGCTGTAATTTCCAGCAGCCATTTCTATAGCTGAACAAGAAACACATTCAAACAAACAAATGTGGCTGTTCATCTGACTTCAAATGTCTGAGATTGTTGGTAATTACGTTAGCTGGCAAGGCTGATAAATTAGAAAAGTAACTTGTTTGGTGTAAACCGAACCTGTTTCTGAGGCAGAAACATTAGGCTTTTATCCTCTGGAGTGTGATTGAAAGGGTGAGAAGTTAATTTGGCAGCTTCACTTCTATGGTTTCATAATGTTTCTCCCCATCTGCCCCCCACCCCCCTTAGCTGCAGTGAAGGAGGTGATTTCAGTGCTTTGTGCCTGCCCTCATACAAGGCAAGAGCATGACCCGAAACGAAACCCCTCTCCCCAGGGCACATCCTGAGCAGCAACAGCTTGGCTCAAGTGTTTCTTATGAACAACCGTCCAGAGCACTTGATCTAAATCATACCATTTCCTTCACAGTATGGCACAGTTAACAAGTCAGTGCATCAACACAATCTGCAGATGGCAGTTCAAAAGGTGCTCGTCTCCTCAGTGAGAGGGAGGGCAATGAGTGCTCATTACACGAATTCAGCCAGGGGCTCCATCAGGGTGTGAGGGAGAAAAGGGGGGCAGGCCTACCCTGAAAATGTATGTCTGTGCAAATAACTGCAGGTTTTGGAAAAGTGTGTTATTAAAGTGTAAACAACTTTCAGAAAAAAAGCTGTGCATAGAGTGGACTGTGGTCTCAGAAAGGAGAAGGCAAAGAAATTAGTGACAGTGTGCCTGCAGCATCTACCTTGCTCCATTTATCTGAAAACCTTGGCAAATGTAATGTAATTTATTGAGCAAAGTCCCAAAGATCAAAAGGGAAGTTATCAACAAATGCAAGCATTGCCAAGCTGTGCATGCCACAGATCTCTTGAGTACTAAGACAGTATTTCTAGATCAAGGTTTATACTCCTACACAAATTACATTAACTCTGAATGTCCAATGAAGAATCTATGAGACATATTGGTCCTTTAGACTTCAAAACAAACTTAAATTAGAACCATATTGCTGGAATACTTCTTAGCTAACATTTATATTACTTCAGTTACCAAATCCAGATTAAGTCCCAGGATCAGCAGGGGAGGACATAATATATTAAGAAGTAAGATGAGGGTGTGCACTTCTGGCCTCCTCTTATAAAAATTTACAAAAAGTTTCTTCAAACTAACAAGGAAATGACTACAAGACCCTAAAATGTTGGTTCCCAGAGGCAAATGAAGGGAGGCCAGCTTCCCTACCATGTCATCTGTGCGTGCGCGCCATAAATGCCTTTGGGAATAGTTTGGATCACTTGGAGCAAGACTGTTGCAAGGTCTCAGATATCAAGGAACATAATTATACACATGTAGGGAGATTCAGTCAAGTTTTCTCTCAGTGAATTGTCAGAGTATGAGATATACCTCAGGAGACCAAATACGGCTGATCTTTGTAAGAAAATCTCTTTGGGAGCTCTCTAGGTGGGGTTTTACCATAAATTTCATTGCTTAGAAAAAAGGAACTTTTAGTCCTATGTTATATTAAAAGCCTACCAGTAAAAAATTTTCTTTCTCCATTTATTTTAACATAGACATACTTTAAAGTGAACACATTTCATTCTTCACATTTCATTAATAGAATGTTTTTTTAGTGTACTTGATAAGTAGTTACTTTTTAAAGAATGAAGAAAAATTTTAAAATTGTTATTGTGAGAATTTTTTTCTCTAAAATTAATATTTCATTCTATGTCACCTTATAAACAAAAATATAACATAAGTAAAAATAAAAAGTAAGACCATAGTCATGATTGGCGGAAATTTAATATTCAAGTGTACTCTGTTCTGGAGTTTTTCTGCTATAAACCAATATTTTAGAAGTCTAAATTCCTGTCCTCTTAGAAGAACAATAGTACCCCAATCCAGGGGCCTTGTTCATTAAGTAATTTTAGTTTCTTAATGTAGAGAAACAGAGAAAAGAAAGTAGAGAAATAAAAGCACCAGGGGGGAATATTAGTGAATTCCTTTCCAGTTTTCTCCCTCACATGAGCTCGATATGTTTAGAAGTTCTTGCCTTAAGGGGATGTGCTTGTATATTTACATAGTTTCCTATAGTGTAATTTAGGAGGAAAACAGAATACAATAAAAATTAATTTGTGTCTTAATTAAATTCTATCTCTTATCAAGGTTCTAAACTGTGTCTGGAATCACAAATTTATTGTGCCTAGACAAATGCTTCATATGTTTTAATTCTCTGTAATTAATGGAATTTATCTGCAGGTTGAAAAAGAAGCTTGAATCAGTCATTTAAAAATGACTAGTGATTGAAAACTCACTTAAACTAAAGAATTGGCAAGAGTATTATTGAATGGGGAGTTAGAAAATCTGAGTTCAATCCTCAACTCTGCTGCTTTTTACCTGCATAAGCTTGAGCAAGTTACTTAACCTCTCTGGGTCTCAGTTTTCTGAGACCTTTGCAGATTTATAGTTATAATACTATTTTATCACTGGGAATGAGTGACGGAGGAGCCCTTTCTCTCACTTCAGAGCAGGTGCACATTCTGACTGCATGATGACACTTTTAATTGGCTGCTGAGGCAGAAATCTGTGGATCTCCTATAGGAGCATTGCCCACCTCTCAGACCTCTTTTGCCTAAGAGCCTGTAAGTATGAGGGGATGATTCTTTGGGCTCCAAATAGTAGATGTATGGTTAAAGGCCTTTTACCCCATTGGCCTTGGGAGAACATGGCCTGTGTGTAAGATGGGACTGCCTCTTCTCTCTCCACCCCTCTGCTGCTCTTTTGGTACAGGGCCTTATGAGATCTCCAAAGTCAGCTGGTGTCTTTCCTCCTTTCTGGAAATCTTAGCAGCAAGGAGTCACTCACTGTCGCAGTTGCACTTGCAACAGGGTCAATGGTAGATTGGACAATTAGAAAGTTGCCCAAACAGAGAGAAACCATAAAAAAGAAAAGAACCTAGTTGATATTGATCAGGCTGTACTCGGTGAAGGCAAACTATAAAATAGCAAAACAAAAACTTTGTTACAAATGTCTCAACAAGGCTTGAGAATTTACTGCAAAGTCAACTAATGGCAAACATTTTCATGTTGAACTGAAACCTTGGTATAAGCCCAATTTAATCATGATGAATGATTTCCTGGATGCATTTTATTGAATTAAATTTTTATTTTTTAAATCAATATCCATTCATGAGATTGGCATTCCATTTTTCTTCTATGTTTTGTCCTTCCCTGGCTCAGATATTAGGACTGTATTTGTTTTATGAAAGAAACCTGGAAGAATACGTTCCCCCCCCCCCCATTTTTAAGAATAATATGTTTAGAATTGGGATTGTTCTTTAAAAATTTGTTAGACATGATTTAAATATAAAGGGTTATGTAAGCAAATCAGGAGACCAAGAGATAGAGAGCATTACTGGATGTAAAATGGACAATTTTGATTATATTAAATTCAAAAGGTTTTGCACAAACAAAACCAGTGCAACCAAGATTAGAAAAAAAAGCAAAAAGGTGGGAAAAATTTTTACAGAGTGTCTCTGATAAAGCCCTCATTTCTCAAATATATAGAAAATTCATTCAAATTTATAAGGATACAAGTCATTCCTAACTGATAAATGGTCAAAGAATATGAGCAAGGAGTTTTCAGATGAAGAAATCAAAGCTATCTACAGTCATATGAAAAAATTTTCTAAATCAGTATTGATTACAGAGATGCAAATTAAAACAATTTTGATGTACCACTTCATACCTATCAGATTGGCTAACAAGACAGAAAAATAATAATAAATGTTGGAGGAGATGTGGAAAAATTTGGATGCTAATTCACTGTTGGTGGAGTTGTAAACTGATCCAAATATTCTGGAGAGCAATTTGAAACTATACTCGAAGTGCAATCAAACTGTGCATACCCTTTGATCCAACAATATCACTGCTAGGTCTGTATCCCAAAGAGACTAAAAAAAAGGGGGGAAAGACCTATTTGTAGAAAAATTTATATAGCTGCTCTTTTTATCCAAAAAATTGGACATTGAGGAGATTTCCATCAACTGGGGAATGACTGAACAAGTTATGGTATGTATGATTGTGATGGAATACCATTGTTCTGTAAGAAATGATTATCCCTAATTGACAAATGGGCAAAGGATATGAACAGGCAGTTTTCAGAGGAAGAAATTAAAGCTATGTATACTCATATGAAAAAATGCTCTAAATAATTATTGATTAGAGAGATGCAAATCAAAACAATTCTGAGGTACCACATCACACCTATCAGATTGGCTAATATGACAAAACAGGAAAATGATAAATGTTGGAGAAGATGTGGGAGAGTTGGAACACTAATTCATTGCTGGTGGAGCTGTGAGCTGATCCAACCATTCTGGGGAGCAATTTGGAACTATGCCCAAAAGGTTATAAAAATGTGCATACCCTTTGACCCAGCAATATAGCTTCTAGGACTGTATGTCAAAAGAGATTGTAAAAATGGGAAAGGGTCCCACATGTACAGACATATTTATAGCACCTCAAGAACTGGAAATCAAGAGAATGCCCATCAATTGAGGAATGACTGAACAAATTGTGATAAATGAATGTAATAGAATACTATTGTGCTGTAATAAATTACAGACAGGCAGACTTCAGAAAAACATGGAAAGACTTATATGAACTGATGCCGAGTGAAGTGAGCAGAACCAGGAAAACATTATACACAGTAACAGCCACAGTGTGTGAGGACTCTTTCTGATAGACTTGGCCCTTCACAGCAATGTAAGGACCTAAAACATTCCCAAAGGACTCTGGATGCAAAATTCCATCCACATCCAGAAAAAGAACTATGCAGTCAGAATGCAGAATGAAGCAGACTCTTTTCTATTTTGTTATGTTTTTGTTTGGTTTGGTTTTTCTCATGGTTTCTCACATTCATTTTAATTCTTCTATGCAACATGACTAATGTGAAAAATGTATTTAATAAGAATGTATGTGTAGAACCCACGTAACATTTCATGCCTTCATGAGGAATGAAGGGTTGAAAAATTTAAAAATTATGGAAGTGATTGTTGAAAATTGAAAGCAAATAAACTAATTATAAAAATAAATAAATAAAAGAAATGATTGATTTTAGAAACTTCTGGAAAGACATATGAACTAATGCAAAGTGATGTGAGTAGAACCAGGAGAACAGTAATAGCAATACAGTGTAATGATTAACTGTTAATGACTTAGCTATTCTCAACAATACAATGATTCAAGACAATCCCAAAAGATTTATGATGAAAAATGCTATCCACCTCCAAAGGAAGAACTGATGGAGTCTGAATGCAGATTAAATCATACTATTTTATATTTTCGGTATTTTTGTCATCTTTCTTCTGTCTTTGGTTCTGTCTTCTTTCACAACATGAGTAATATGTTTTGCATGATTGAACATGTGTAACCTATATCAAACTGCTTACCTTTTCAGGATGGGGGGAGGTGAGGAAGAAAGAGGAAAAAATTTGGAACTCAAAGTTTTCTTAAAATGAATGTTAAAATTTGTGTTTTCATATAACTGGGAAAAATACAATATTATTAAAAAAACTAAATAAAAATAATAGATTATCACAAAAATACTGATTTGGAGAATAAAGAATTGGAAGTTGGCAACCCCCCAATTTTTTTTTTTTTACAGAATTTTCTTGTGGCTACATTGGGACAAAGAATTTTTCCCCCTTTGGTAGTTTCTTTACAGCTAATTCTATTTCTGTTTCTGAAATTGTACTATTTACCATCTGTATTTGTTCTTTTAATAGCTTGGACATCACATATTTCAAAGTACTTTTTTTTGTGTTCTAAGCTTGGTAGTAAAACCTGCAATATTGACACATATTTCTTTTCATTACTTCTGTTTTTGTTGTGAATTCGTCTTGTTTGCTATTTTGCTGATTGGATTTTCTGCCTCTTAAAAATCAGGTTAGTTATACTTCATCAATTGTCTTGCTTTTAACAACAAATAAGCTTTTAAAAATAATTTCTACAGTTTTTTGTTTTCAGTTTACTTACTTTTTTGGTGGTTTTTAGTTGCACTTGTTTTGGTTTTGTTTGTTGGCTTTCTAATTTTTCTATTTTGTTCATGTATATTTTTAGAGATATAACTTTTCCTCTGTGAACTACTTTAGCTACATCCCAGAAATTTTATTTTGCTGTTTAATCATCATATTCTTCTTTCACAAAATTATTAATTGTTTCTATATTTATTCTATAACCTAATAACTGTTTAGCAGCTTATTAATAAGTCTCTATTTGGGGGAATCTTTTATTTGTGCTGATTACTATTTTTATTGAGTTGTGGTATGTAAAAGATATGTTTATTATTTTTACATTTATTTGAACTATTTCTATGCCCTAAAACATGGTAAAAGTTCTATACAGTTCTAAGAAATATGTATATTTTCTACTATTCCCATTTAAAGGAAATCATAAATCTTTTAGCTTTAGGTTTTTCAACAATTTCTTTAATTTCATATTTCCATTTTGTTAGATTTGTTCAAAGCTGAGAGGTACATTAAAATCTGCTGCTACTGTATTCTACATATATTCTTATACTTCAGCTAATTTTTCTTTTATTAATATAGATTCTAAGGCATTTAGAGCATATAATTTTAATATTGATATTGGCTTGTTGTTTATGATTCCTTTCAGCATAAAATAGTTTCCTCATTTATCTCTTTTTACGTTATGATTTTTTTCTTTTTGCTTTGTCTTATAACACGATTACAATTCCTGTTTTGGATTTACCTAAATCATAGCAAATTTTGTTCCAGTTTTTCATTTTTATTCTGTGTACATACAGCGCCCCCAAAATCTTAGTTTTAAGTTTTAATAGACTTTTAACGGTTCACCCACTGCCTTTGTTTTTCATGTATATTTCTTGTAAGCAAGAGATTGAGAGGGTTTTTTTTTTAATCCAATCTGTCCCTCTTTTTCTGTTTTGTTTATTTGGATAATTCCAACAATTAACTTTCAAGGTTCTAAGAATTAGATTTATATTTTCTTCCATTTGTCTCTAATATTTTTTTCTGAATTGAGTAGTTTCCATTCTTTCTCTGTAAGGATAGTACTTATTTCTTCAGTTATTTTAGCATAATCTCCTTTAAGGCAATCCTATTTCTACTAGCTCTGCTCTGATCACTGTCAACCACCCATCTCATTCTATGATCATTTCTTTCTCTGCTTAACTAATTAATTCCTTTTTCTTTCTCCTTTCTTATCCCCTCTTAACGAAGTAGTGAAATGAAATTTCCCTTCTTCTCCTTCTTTTCAACATATTTGTTGGTTTTTATTTCATTTTCTTTATCTTTTTCTATCCTTCATCCTCTTCATTATTTCTCTTCCCTTTCTGTCTTCTCTGGATTTTAATTCTTTGATTCACGATTCTTATTCTTGTTTATTCCTTTTTTATTCTCTGTATTCTTCATGGAATTAAAGCTTCTGAGGTAACTATTTTGAGTTCCCTCTTCTAAAACTTTTCTGTGTTATTGTTCTGTATATCATGTTCCCTATCCTCATTTTTCTGTTGTGCCTCACTCTTGGAAATGCCAATTCCTGCAGGAGAAAAAAAGACAATGGATATTTTCTCCATTATATCTCCCTGATGTGTAGTTACTTATTGCCCTTTACCTATTGGTCATGAAATCACTTTGGATCCATGCCTGCTCACTCTTCTGGGCATCAGTTGCCTCCAGGAGCTTTGATTCTTCTTCTCCTTTAACATGATGCTGTGTTCATGGAGACACAGCACTTTCTCAAAAGTAGTGGTTTCTCTAAGCACCAAATCCTGTAGATTATCTGCTGTTGTAAGGTCCTTATCTCCCAATATAGAATAGCTCTCTCCCCCAGGAACATTTTTTACTGGGACACTCTCCCATGGCTGAAATGAGATTCTCCCTTTCTTTCCTGCTCCTTTAATCTTGACCTTTTCCTTCTCACTCCTTCTCTTGTTGGTCCTCTTCTTCCTGAGACAACATGGGAGTTATTTTCTCTTCGTTATTAATATTTAACTCTATTAGGGTACATTCCATATTCCCTCTATCTTTCCCTCTCATTATGCATCCTCACATTTTGCAATTTTGTCCCACGAAAAATAATTCGCTTGTCAGTTTCTGATGTCTAGTCTTCTACCATTACTTCTATTTGACTTCTGCATTAATCCTTGTCTTATGTGCTTTTAGAAAAAAAATCTCTTAATGTTTTCTCAATTGCTCTTTTGTTACTTGTTGTGAACCCATAGGGCCCTTTTCTTTCTAGTCTTTTTTCCTGGATAATTTATTTCTTTACTGATGCTTTCCTTAATTGATACCTTTATTTATCTTGTTTGTATTTCTGCGGTCCAGAGTGCAAAGCAAAAAATTATCTTGTTCAGACCCTTATAACCTCTACTTTGGACTAATGCAATAGCCTTCTAATTAGAGGCCCTGTTTTAAGTCTCTCCTAAGTTCAATCCATTCTCAATTCAGCTTCCAAAGTAATTTTCCTAAGGCACAATTCCAACGTTGGCATTCCCTATTACCTCCAGGATCAAATATAAAATTCTTCATTTGACTCCTTTAAAAACTGGCCCCATCCTACCTTTATTTTCTGATATTTTACTCCCCTCCACAATCTCTATGATACAGCAACATCTGACTACTTACTGTTCCTCTTACAAAAAGGTCCATCTTGCATCCCTGTACTTGGTATTAGGTAAGTTAGGTGGCCCAATGGATTGAACATGGGCCTGAAGTTCAAATCTGGCCTCAGACACCAGCTGTGTTTCCCTGAGCAAGTCACTTAGCTCTACTTGTCTCAATTCCCTCATCTGTAATATGAGCTGCAGAAGGAAATAGTAAACCACTTGCCAAGAAAATCCTAAATGAGGTCACGAAGAGTTAGATGCAACTGAAACAACTAAACAACAAACAACCACTACCACCACCACCTTCGTACTGGAGGTGTATGGGTTGTTCGTAGAGGACTAACGTCTCTGGTGTGGGGGCTTACTGAGCACTTTTCAGGGGCTGTTCATCCACCTTTGGTATCAACCTATTCCCCAACTCTCACCTGTGGCTACAAGAAGCTGTAGCATGTGTAGTGACCACATCCCAATAAAACAACATTGCAGACAGACTAAACCAGGTTAAGGAAAACTGACAGGCCTCAAGGTAGAGGGATGTCTAGCCCAAATAAGAAAGGACTTTCCCCAGTGGAATGAGAAGATGAGGACAATTTGTTCCAACAGAGATCTTGGTAAGACAAGAAGACTTCAAGCAATATGTAACCTGTATTACTGCAATAACTATTAGACATATATTTTGTAAACTACCTTTCCCATCTGTAGTTTCCTATATGTTTATGCCATTACCCAATTATCATGTAAGCTTTCAGGGCAATTGCCAGTCATCCTGACTTTTGTCTTGCCACTGGATTTCAATGATTCTGAAAGAGTGAGTCTGACAGCTTTGTGTAGCTCTGTCCCACTTAAATCTAATTCATGTTCTAGTCAAGACATTTGCTTGTGATATTAGTCTTCTTGTAAAATGAAGGACAAATAGCACTTTGTACTGACTGTCTCCCTTGCCTGCAACACTTTTCCCCAATCCAGTCCCTGGACTCTTATTCTCTGGCTTCTTTTTAGACTCAGTTCAAATAGTGCCTCCTCTGAGAGGCCTTTCTTGGTCTTCACAGCTGCTGGTTAATAGAAAGGAAAAAATTTTATGAGTATGATAAATTTACATTTAAAACATAATTTAGTAGAATACTTGACAAAGTTCTGAAGTGCAAGTCATTAAAGAAGAGAAATATCTAAGGAAATATATATATATATGACTCCAAAATAACTATAAAGACTAGAGTTTCCCATATATGTCTGAGTCTACAAAGGTTACTTCTTTTTTTTCTTCCTTTTTTTTGAGGATAGGATAGAGTATTGATCATGTGTGGAAAAGGAATGAAGGATGGTGAGGGCAGGGCATTTCCAGTATATAAAGACAATTGTAAATCCACAGATATTATAGATAAAGTATGATTTCAAACTGAAATAGAAACTAGGGGCTACTAAACTATCTAAAAGGATCGCTGATGGCCACATATTAACTTAGAAAATGACATCATCTATGTTCTATTATATGGGTAGTGCCGTGGATGGAGTGCCAGACCTGAAGTTAGGAAAATTCATCTTCCTGAGTTCAAATGTGGCCTCAGACACTTCCTAACTGTGTGACCCGGACAAGTCACTTAACACTGTTTGTCCTAGTTCTCTCATCTGTAAAATGAGCTGGAGAAGGAAATGGCAGACACTCTACTGTTTTTGCCAAGAAAACCCAAATGGTGTCAAGAAGAATTGGGCATGAATGAAATGAATCAGCAACAACAAATGTTGTTATATATTTATTATTTTGGCTAATTATTTCCCAATTATATTTTAATCTTGTTCAGACTCCCACTCTGGAGAGTTGCATTGTGGGTCATGTATTTGACATTTCTGCTTACATGGTAGTTGGTTAATGGCATAAACACACAGCAAACTATAGACGGGAAAGGCAGTTGACAAAATATGTCTAATCGTTATTGCAAGAATACAGGTTACATGCTAACTGCTTGTGTAGACTTTTTATACGTAATTACAAAGTAATCTATAAGATCAAGACATAGCCTTTGGAGGAAGTAAGTCTCAGTCAATCTAATCCTGCATAAAGACAAGCTCTTATTTATAAGGCTCAGAGGTGGTTTTGATACAGTATCAACAAATATGACCTCTATTTACTCTCCATTTCTATAATTACTAAGGAAAAAAGGTACTTGGCAGGGTTTTCACCTTTTCTGAATAGATTTTTTTCTGTTCTTAGTTTTCTATCTTGGGTTACACCTTGGAGAGAAGAAAATTTGTTTCATCAAAGCAATTCCTTTTTTAAAAATATTTTTAAAATTTATTTTTAGTTTTCAATATTCATTTCCACAAGATTTTGAGTTCCAAATTTTCTCCCCATCTCTCCCCTCCCCTGCCCCAAGACACCGTGCATTCTGATTACCCCTTCCCCCAATCTACCCTCCCTTCTATCACACCTCTCCCTCTCCTTATTCCCATCTTCTCTCTTTTCTTGGAGGGCAAGATATATTTCTATACCCCATTATCTGTACTTATTTCCTAGTTGCATGCAAAAACAATTGTCAGCATTTGTTCCTAAAACTTTGAGTTCCAATTTCTCTCCCTTCCTCCATCCCCACCCATCTCCACTGAGAAGGCAAGCAATTCAATAGAGGCTGTATATGTGTAGTTATGCAAAAGATTTCCATAATAGTCATGTTGTGAAAGACTAACTATATTTCCCTCCATCCTATCCTGCCTCCCATTTATTCTATTCTCTTTTATGACCTTGTCCCTCCCCAAGGATGTTTATTCTAATTGCTCCCCTCTCCCATTTTCCCTCCCTTCTATCATTCCCTCCACACCCCATTTATCCCCTTCTCCCCTACTTTCCTGAAGTGTAAGATAGATTTTCATACTAAATTGAGCACGTACATTATTCCCTCCTTAAGCCAAATGTGATGAGAGCATGCTTCACTTTTTCCCTCTCACCTCCTCCTTTTCCCCCTCCATTGAAAAAGCATTTTCTTGCTTCTTTTATGAGAGATATTTGCCCCATTCCATTTCTCCTTTTCTCCTCCCAATATATTCCTCTCTCATTATATTTCTCCTCCTAATATATTCTTCCTCTTTTTTATATATCATCTCTTCCTATTCAACTCACCCTGTGCCCCCCCCCTCTCCATATATATATATAATCCCTCCAACTACCCCAATACTGAGAAAAGTCTCAAGAGTTACAAATATTATTTTCCATGTAGGAATGTAAACAGTTCAACTTTTGTAAGTCCCTTATGATTTCTATTTCCTGTTTACCTTTTCATGCTTCTCTTGATTCTTGTGTTTGACAGTCAAATTTTCTGTTCAACTCTGGTCTTTTCATCAAGAATGCTTGAAAGTCCTCTATTTCACTGAATGACAATTTTTCCCCCTGCAGTATCATACTCAGTTTTGCTGGGTAGGTGATACTTGGTTTTAATCCTAGCTCTTTTGACTTCTGGAATATCATATTCCAAGCTCTTTGATCCCTTAATATAGAAGCTGCTAGATCTTGTGTTATCCTGATTATATTTCCACAATACTTGAACTGTTTCTTTCTAGCTGCTTGCAATATTTTCTCCTTGACCTGGGAACTCTGGAAGCTGTCTTTGACATTTGTGAGTTGAGACATCTGGGAACCACAGTAGCTCCCTGTGATTCTGTGTTCTGAAGCCTGCTCCAGTTCTGTCTGTGCTGTGCTGTGAGGCCAAGGTTGGGCTGTGCTCCACTTTGAGTTTGGTGAGATAAACCTCTCTTGTCAGCCTTCCAGGCTCTCTTGTGCTGAAAATCTCTTTCATGTTCTCATTTTGTGACTTCTGCTGCTCTAGAATTTATTTAGAGTCATTTTTACAGGGATTTTATGGGCTATGGGGGTAGACCTAGAGCAGGTTCATCCTTCTACTCTGCCATCTTGGTTCCACCCCCATCAAAGAAATTCCTAAGAATGGTCTGTTGTTGTTGTTGTTGTTTTACTAGTATATTGATATAAAACCTTAACTTTAGAGATGTCCGGTTGCTTGGGTATGAAATAAAGGAAACTATGGTGTTCACGGTTTTGTAAGGATATCAATGAATCAACCAATAAACCTACTATGTGTCATATTCTTATAGACCTTACTTTTTCTCAGGAAACTATTCTAGTCATCTTAGACTCCTGCAAAAGCTTTTGGATGTTTATTTACTTGTACTTGTAGCTCTATTTCTAAGAGACCAGCAGCAAACAGTTAGAACCAACATCATAAGAAGGCAACAGATTAGTGGAAGGGTGAAAAGTGTCTTAGCTAGCTGAAGTGGTGTGGATAGAAATTTGAGATTCTGATAGGTTTCCAGGAGATTCTCCCTTGCCCTTTGTATCATGAAATTACCAAATAGTCAAATACTCCTATAGTTTTGGGATAACTTGTTCATTTTTAATCCTCAGGAGAGATGTACAGCTTGCCCTACATTGCCTTTCCCCATGTAGACCAGTAGCATTGGACCATAATGTGTCTTTGAAGTAAACTTACTTCCAATAATTCCTGGAATCTTGTACTGTATGAAGATGAAGAATTCTCTAATTGGCTGCTAAGCCAAAAGATCTAATGACTCAGGAGACCATATAAAAGATGGAATAGCTTCCGGGTTCTGGACTGCAGTTCTTCAGGTTAGCAAGATGAGATTCCAGTGAGGGGTGAAAAAGAATGATCCTCTGCTACCTTAATATCATAATGACACTGTCACTCCCCATGTAAAGCTAGGAGTGTGGACTCAACTGGGTTAATTTGCCCTGAGTACTGTTGATGATCTTTTCCCTTTGTATTTGTTATCTCATGATATTAGGTCTATAAATACTCTGAGAAAGCCATGTCCTTTTGAATTCAGAAGATCTGGAGAACCAGAATGGAGTTCTTTTCTATAGCTGGAGCTTAGGGGTGGTAGTAATCTACTGGAGCAGCAGGGTTGTTGTAGTGTTTGTCTTTCATTCTCGAAGAGGACCATGACATCAAGATGATGACATGACTTGCAGTTGACTTTGATATGAGTGAGGGAGGGCTGTGCAAGGTCACCAACCTCACTTTCTTCTCCTGAGCCATCTGGCTCCAGTGGCCTGATATTCATCAGGATGACTAGAGATGGCCCAGGATGCAATATGAGATCCTGACGCTTTCAGGCTAAGGTCTTATAGCATTGTCACTTTGAGTGAGATACACCCATTCAATGAATAGGCTTCTTTAAGCAACAGGAACTGATAGGAAAAATGCCTTTACTTGAGAGAATCATCATGAAAAACAACCTCAAGCTTGACTTTTTGATTGGACAGTGCTTAGTACAAAGGTGAAATAGGAAATTCCTAATTGGTGCTATTGTACATCTGCTGCATTTTCAGTTGAGGTTTGATTATTAGCTTCTCAACAGATTTTAATCAGAGTTGTTTATGAAGTTGCTTAACCAATGTTTACCTTCTTAATTCTGTTTGTGTTGTGATTCTTCCATGGTTAACATTCTCTCTTGATTTAGCAATAAACCATCTGTGCCAAACCTGATTTATATTGTACATGTAGTATTTTTTTCTAACCTCCTCTCCTTTTGGGGAAAACTTTTTGACATTGAGCCACAACTATTACTATAATTCACGCTTTTTTGGACACCAGTGAGGGTCTGTTAGAAAGCCAGAAATTGTGAGAATGGAGAGCCTAATCCCCCAATTAAAGTTCTAATGAGTGATGCCTATTCATTAGAATTAGAATCATAGGACCATATAGGATTACATTTAGTCCAATCCATTTTACAAATGAAGAAACTGAGACCTATAGAGGTTAAGTGACTTGTCCAAGGTCACACAGAGCTTGGCAGAGATAGGTTTTGAACTCTAGTCTTCTGACTTCAAATCCCATACATTTTCTCTTGCAACTGTATCCACTAAGGAGTGTTAGCTTTGTTTAGCATGCATCTAGAGGGAAAAAAATGAAACCTAGCCCATCTAATTCTATGTTAACAATTGAATTGTTATTTCTCCAATTTTGATGTAATATCAGAGAGCACTTTTGCAAATTCAGTGGAAATGTTCATAGCATATAAATGCTATGTTAATGAAATCTCTGTCAACTCTCTATAACTACTTTCATTTGTCATGATACTCTTTCTAGGAGGCAGGATCTTTTGCTATAACCTTCTTTAATTTATCTTATTACTTTTTGGTACAGTTCCTGAGTCCCTTTCAGCCTCTGGGTTTCTAGGCCTTCAAAAAGCTTCACAGCCATGATTTATGCCTACAAATTAGCCTTCTTGAAAAGAGAAATTAAGCCTCTTTTACAAAAGCAAATGTATATTATAAGCTTGTTAAATATGTGTTGGGATTTTCTAACTTGTCAACTAATGATTATTTTTTGTTATACATTATTGTGGTATTTAGAGAAATTACTTCATTTTTGTCATACTGAAAGCAAAGAACAAAATGTTTACATATAATAAGGCATCTTGCTACTTATTTTTTATTTCTTTTATTCCTATAACCCATGATCTTGTATTTTGAAAAACATTTGACCTTTACCTTAAGGCATATTCACTTGCCACTTGTGAGACTTCTCAGAACATTTTAAAGACCTTTACAAGAAGCTTTTCCATTTTGACAGCGAATATTTCAGATGAGAGACTTGTCAAATTCCAAAATGCCCATTTGCTTTGTAAACCTATTTGTTTTGGTAAAAAGAAAATCATGTGTCTGAAGAATTAAAAGTTTTCTTATTGAAAGGAAAATATTCCTTTCATCTGAAATGTCACCCTTCCCCTTAAATGGCCTATTGAGTCCAGGTCACACTTTCTCCATTACGTTAACTTTAGAGAAGACAGGATAGCATTATATACTAGCAACAAAGTTGTGTTTCCATCCTTTGATTGGTTGGATGAGACAATGAGATACTATACCAGGGGTCCATACCTTTTTTTGTGTGTCATGGACTCCTTTGGCAGTCTGGTGAAAACTATGGACTCCTTCAAATAACGTTTCTTCATGCCACCACCGCAATATATTTTATTTATTTCATTAAATATTTCCTAATTACATGTAAAAAATAGTGCTAATTTTAAAGAATTTTGTTTTTCAAATTCTTTCCCTCCCACTCTTCTTCCCCCGCCTTGAGAAGGCAAGCAAGATATGCAAAACATATTTCCATTTGAATAATGTTTTAAATGCATAAAATACATAAACTTAAAAGGAAACCAATTATATTGAAATGCTGTTGCCAAAATATTTCTTAAAAATATTATTGGACACCGGGTTAAATAACCTTGTACTGTAAAATCTTTTCCCATGTTCATGGCAAAATTCTTAGACCTAACTCACTTCTATTCTTCTTCTTTTCTCCTCCCTTTCTCAAACCTGAGCCATCACCATATACTTGAAAGGAGTCAGAGGAAGAAGGAGATGATGAAGATGATAAGTCATTAATAAATATAGACATAAATTTGTACATCTCCACCTTTCCCCAATTAAATGACTTCTTCCAATGGTCCCATGAAAACTAACATTGTCAAAGTTAGTCTCCAAATAGCCTAGAACCTAAGAAAGCAGCTTTGAAGGTCCAGGAAATAGAAAATTTGAAGCAATTAGTTAATAGTATCCCTCATTAAGAAACTACAATAGAATAGAGAATAAATTAGGTGGAATAGCAGGATACCATTGCCCTTTTGAGGGAGTATTCAGGGAAGGATGACTGGACTATAGGATCTGGTTTCATGTCCCATTGCACAGAGGAGAATTAAAACAAATTGCATAAGACTTTCTCAAATTTAATGAAAACCTTGAGAAGTTCCCAAAGGAATTCAACCTGGTGATACACAGTTACCAGCCCAATTGGATAGATCCAGTTACTCAGATGATGGAGCTACTTAGACTCCTATGGTAGGGAAGACCAATTACAAAAATTATTTTCCACCACTACTTTGCTACCATCACATTAGGCTTTGAAATCCAAGACTTTAGCTATGATCACAAAAGTAGAAGTATGTATATATTGCGGGAGGCTTCCCTAAGAAAGAAAACTGAAACAAGATCTTTTTATACAGACAGGGCAAATCAGGAAGCCCTTGCCGCCTTATATGTAGCTCTGTTCCAACACTTACAAGAAATATTAGGTATAGAAAATCTAAAGTAAAATATGGGGAGAATGATATCAGTAGCATAAATAAAAGATCTAAGATCAGAAATTTCTTTGAAAGATGTATCTGCCATTCCCAACGGACTCTTGAGGCAAAATGCCATCCACATCCAGAGAAAGAACTATGGAACTGGAAAACAGAGTGAAGCAGACTATTTTCTCTTGTGTTATGTGATGTTTTGTTTGGATTTTTCTCATGGTTTCTCCCATTCATTTTAATTCTTCCATGCAACATGACTAATGTGAAAATGTATTTAATAACAATGTATGTGTAGAACCCGTATAAGATTGCATGCCGTCTTGGGGAGAAAAGGAGTAGAATAATCTAAGACTTATGGAAGTGATTATAGAAAACTGAAAACAAATAAATTAAAATAAAAAAGAAAGATGTATTTGAGTTGGCAAGCAAAAACAATAGATAAAGTAGGTGAGGTTGCTTCCTATGGTGCACCAGGCTAAAAATCTGAAGTGAAATGAGAACAGTACAAATGCAAGAACTTGAAAATTCAGCAGGAAGAGGCCCAGGATGGACCTGGGAAACAAGAATGGAAAGCAAGAGACTTAGAAGAAGGCTCAGGATAATTTAGGGATAGTCATGCCCAGGGGATATCTGCAACTACAGACAGGACACTGGAGGAATCTGTTTCCAAATCAAATAATGCTAATTCCACAACCACTCAGTAAGTAAACCAGGCCCATCATATTTCAAGAGTGCCTAATCATAGAGATATAATGAGGTTAATGACAATTTGATAACTTCTTCTCCCTCCATTATCCTTTAGCAGTATAAGCAGTCTGTTAATGGAAAACTAACCTCATTTTAGCACACACAGGAGTAACATATTTCATTCTGCCAAAGGGTAGACTTTCTTCTGTTTCTTAAACATTCAAGCAATGGAAATTTCTATTGCTCCTATGCCTTATCCCTTTTCCCAGTAATGATTTGTATCTCCAGGACCAATTACTACTGAATATTCCTTCTTTCTAATCTCAACATTTTTAGGACAGAGCCTTGGTGATACTATCTATAGCACCAAAGGTGAAGTGTTTCTTGATATCACCGTATAGCATCAAGGTGTGATAGAAGGCTTACTTTTCTTTCTGTGCAAAGTTCTACTCCATCTTGTGACAAAATGGTAAGAACTTTTTTTTTAATATGACATAAGTCCCTCTCTTTGGTCTACCACTTCCATGAAGGTCTAGTCATTAAATATAGTGCTGGTCACTGTCACCATAAGCCACTGCTCAGAATCCCTCACTACCCATTAAATCTCCAAGTGAAAGCAGGAGGCCAGTCTATAATAGTCTTTGATAGTGCAAAGAGTTATTTCCCCGTATAACATCTTTTTAACATTCTCCCAATAAGGAAGGCAAATGATAAAGGCTGTCTATTTCAGAATCTTCTATAATTTAATTCATAGTAATAACCAAATTTCTGGTTGTACATGATACAACCAACATTCTTACCTATATTCCCCCAATGACCATTCATTCCATTGCAACGGGCAACTTCTTCTTTGGTGTCTTCTCTACCAGATAACTGGTATCTGCTCTCTTTCTTCATTTCCCACAAGGTCACTTTACTGGATTTCATGATCTCCGGAAACTCATCAGGCTACAAAATGAACTCAACTCTGAAACTCTCAGCTCCTCAGCATTCCCTGTCTGTAGGGTCCTTCCCTCCTTCTGATTGGAGGGGATAAGGAGTAAACATCTCAGTTGTTACTACCCAGTTGCTTTGCTGGATTTCATGATATCCAGAAATTCTTTATTCTACAAAATGAATTCAGCTCTGGAACCTTCACCTCCTTAGATCATTTCCCTGCACTTTAGGACTTCATGACTCTCCTTCAACTCATTTTTGTGTATCATTCTCTCTGCCACCCCCAGCCCCCCATTAATTTGTGAACTTCTTGAGGGCAAGAATCATTTTCTGCCTTTGTATCCCAAGTGCTTAGCACACTGCCTGGAGGTAGGCACTTAAATATTTATTACTCTTTTCAGTGGCAGATAACTGACATGAAACTCCCTGCTCCAAGAGTTTTGCAAAAGCTCAACTTCTCATAAACATTGTGGCAGGACTTAGATGAAGCTGCCTTTCCCTATGAATTTGATTTTGTCCAGTAGATTGATAACCTTTTTTGGGAGGGGTAGCTTATCCTTTGAGACTTCCAGAGCTAGACTCTTATTTAACTAAATGTTTTATTTTAACCAAATAAGGTCATAAGGTTTCCAAAGATAAATTCTAGTTTTACTTTGCCACAGTCACTTGGACCACATGTGGCCTCTTTGTGAACTAGAACTCTTTACTTAGAACAGCATCCATAAAATCTTCTACCTCCAAAGACCCAACACAAAAAAGTAACTCTGAGATTTCCTTGGAGCAACAAGGTTTGTAAAGAGATGATGTATTCTTGTTTTCTCTGATGTACTGTAGGAGTTAACTCTTAAAGAGGTTCTTCAACTGCTCTCCTGGAGAGAGGATCTTTGGTGCAGATCCTTGCTATTCTTTTCTCTTAACTTCCCACTCCCCAATCCTCTACTCAAAATCTTTCGTTTCTTTGTATTGTGAGAAAAGCAGGGCTATACACTGAGTCCTCAGGACTTGGGTCTATGGCACAGGTCTGTTGCCATCTATATATAAACCCCAAGTAGACTCAGTTGAATTGACATACCCTGTTTTCTTATGTGAGGAAGTTACTTGTTTAGTTTGCTAACAAGCTTGCTTCAGTAGCTAAGTATTTGGTTCTTCAAAATCTTCTTACTCCACTGGTGCCCTGAGACCACCTTGTTGCAATTGCACATTCAGCCTCTGTAAAGCCCAACCATGACTCATACCATGAGATGAATCTAGGGGATTGGGTATGGTTAACAATCAAGTCCTCACCAAAAGGTCTATTCCTTATCCTACAAATGTTTTTCATTTACATACCAAAGTGCGCAAAGTATGACAGTATTTTGGTAATAATGTGTTTGTTTTCTAGATGGTTAAAAACTTCTCCATGAAAGAAAGCCACTTCCCCCACAGTAACAAAAAAATTGTTAAATTACACTATGGGAATTCTAGAAGCCCTCTTGAGTGAATAAACACTTTTCAAAGGATAGGGAGTAGAAAACTTGCTAAAACTTATAAAGTGAAACAATACTTTCCCTGCTCTTATGATCCTCAAGTGTGGGGGCAGTGCAAAGGCAAAAAGGGATACTTAAAAACAAGCTTGCCAAACTATGGGATAAGAAAGACCTAAAATGAATTAAATGTCCTTATTCCTGGTCCTAATTTCAATCAGGGCCATGCTAGCCAGGATAGATGGGATAGCCCTAATGAAATTATGTCAGGTCCAAGAGCCTTTTTTAAAAAATCATTTCCAATACTGATCATGATTTGAATTTAGCTCACAGCAACATGATAACATAACAAATCCAACTAATACAAATGTAAAAGTTTTTCATTCACAGATCCAGACAGCATTCCCAAAAGTCTCACCAGAACTCTTGTTACTAGCTAAACTAAGGGGACTGGATATATATGGAAAACTGATACAGTTTTGAGGGGTTCAAGAACCCCTCAAGGACTGGAGAGTAGAACAGAATCATCTGGAATGAATTTACGGACACAAGTAATCTTTAAGTCAAATTGGCAAAAGTTTATTTTTGCGCTATTCAGCAGGCAAATGTTCTTAAGGAACCTGCCACCTTAGAGGAGTACAGTTAAAGTTTATATAGGAAAAACTATAGTAAAACATGTGCCAAGTATGCTAATTAGGTGATTCAGGTTGGGATTAGGGAGTGGTTAGGGAGTGGTCAGTTCTTAAAGGAACATGCACTTTTTGTATCTGCTGTACAGCAGTTTTACGCAGAGTTCACAGGGAAAAACCTGAGAGGGAGTTGGGGGAGGGGAGATGCCCCAAGAGGTGTGGTTTTAGAGATGTTGGAAGTTAATTAGCAGTCAGGGCCAACTGAGGATTGGCCAGTCTGCCACCAATCAATGTCTTGTTTGAAAAAATAGATATAGGTAGTATACATGTTTAAAGTCTAGGATATACATAATGAGGAGTCCAGGATATATATAGGGAGATAGGGAGTTGAGGAGTCCAGGATATATATAGGGAGATAGGGAGTTGGTATAGATAGTCCAGTGGGTATTGAATGTCCTTATCAACCGGTACAAAGTCAGTTCAAACTAATGATTCCTAAAGGTGCTGTTTGTTACTACACCATGGAGAGAGAGAAGTGATTTGCTGGGGCCCACTCATGAGTACTTGCTAGGCTTAGTATCTTTGGGCTGGGAAGAAACTGCCAGGATAGAGTTTTGAGGATAGGGAGAAATATGGTCTTGGAATTGGGGCATGAGCGCAGGCACCCAAGCACCCCATCAAAACCACCAGAGAAAATTTACTCTTGATCCCAGATAGATTGTAATCTTCTTTACTCACATAGCATTTAAACCTGAATGACATTAGCCTCTGGATACCTGTGACAAAAAGTAAAAGAACCATACCACCAAATGAACCCCAGTCACTCTAACACAGAGGCAACCTTCAAGGACT
This sequence comes from Notamacropus eugenii, assembly GCF_028372415.1. Taxonomy (NCBI): domain Eukaryota; kingdom Metazoa; phylum Chordata; class Mammalia; order Diprotodontia; family Macropodidae; genus Notamacropus; species Notamacropus eugenii. The sequence continues at coordinate 324,957,521 of NC_092872.1, forward strand.
GACAGGTTGCAAGCAATTTTGGCTAAATACCCCAAAATCACCTTGAAGAAGAACAACATAGGTCCAAAGAATCTGCAAGAAGCTGATGTTTGAGGAACATCTCATATTTTGATTTGTGAGTTCATATGGGCAGAAAGATGAAAACATCAGAAAAGCTCAGACTGCTCAAAGAGTTGAGCAAAATAATACCATGTAGATGAATTGTCTTTGTGAAGTCTAGTAGTGGTCACTTTGGAAAGCAGTTTGTATGAGGAATATTTTTCATCCCCCCTTCCCTTTGGGGCAACACTTGTTGACCATATCTATTTCCACATGCTGGGATTGGTGCAGGGTAAGACCTTTTCTTTAGGTTTCTATTCCTTTTCTCCGTGTGTGTGTGTGTGTGTGTGTGTGTGTGTGTGTGTGTAAATTTGGAACAAACTAAAAGGTCTCTGGTATGAATTGAATGGTCTATTTGGAAATAATTAGGTTGGTTTGTGAGAATTTTAGTCTAGGACAAAGGTTTAGGTCATATATGACTTCATTTCTCTACAAAGCTAAAAAAAGAGCTTAAAAATACAGATTGAAAATAAAATTCTCTGAGCCACCAAGCAATCTGTTGATTTCTGATCTGAGAAGGGGGTCATCTCTCAGCAAATTATATTCGACATAATGAATTATTCACAGTTTTCTCCCTGTAGCCTCTATTTTATGATATTTTCTATAGCAAAACACAAATTCAGGATGCAATTAAAATGATTTTATCTTTATATGGTAAACCAGTGTTAAAATATAAGTGGTGAGTAAGCAAAATTTAAAATAACAAAAAAATTAATCGGTCATACTGCCCATTGCATGTGGTAATAAAACAGAGGGGGAAAACAGGAAACGGAGTAGGCTTAGTATTGTCCCAGCAGTTTATTCAGTTTCTCCCTAATGGATTCCCTTAATAAGACAAGCTACAAGGCAGAGAAAGGAAAAGACTCTAGCCTCTACAAGGCTTATATTCAATCTCCTAGAAGGCATCCTCAGTGTGCTGTTGCTCTCTCTCCCTTCTGCTCTCTCCCTCTCTTCCCCCCCCCCACCTCTTTTTCTCTCTTCTATAGTTTCTTTTCTGGGGGATTTAAAGACTGCTGCAGCAGTGGAAAATTTCACCCTGAAGTTCCACTTCCACAATAGATCCTTACAAAGGAGCCAATCCAAACCTTACCAGAAGGATTGTCACAGTTTTGCTACATGTATTGTTCCCACTTGAGAAAATTCTACCTGGTGCACTAGGTATTTAAAATTTCTTTTGATATTTGAGGTTGATTGTTCATCTCAGGCTAGGCAAAAAAGTTTAAGTATTTTATAGTCCACTTAATTCCACTTATCTCTTATGTAATGCTATATATAGTTAATAATTTCTTCTGGGAGATGCTGTATAAGAAAGTTTGATACTCCTAAAACAGGGCAAACAGAGTTGCTTTCCCTGACCATGAGTGCTTGCTTAGTGCTTAAGAGCTTTGGGTAAGATAAAGTCCATGGCTACTTCTGACCCTGTGTGATTCAGGGCTAAATGACTACAGTGATTTGGGGATGCTGAAGTGATACTCTTATTGGCCACTGAGCAGGACGAGATGATGACATAATGGATTTTAAAACTGAGTGATCCATCCTTAATTATCTCTTCTCTTCCCAATGTCAGATTATATCAGGAGTATTTGAATACACCCCTGGGATAGAAACAGAGGGAGAAGATTACCACCTTGACAGCATGGCAATCACTCTCAGATGGTAATAAGGCAAGCTTAAGCCTGGCTCTTTGGCTGCCTCTTGTGCTTTGAATTTCTTTGTTATAGATGGCACCATAGAAGTGTTGAACTGAACATTTCCAGTCTTGAAAACAACCCTGCAAAATCAAGAATTTGGAGATTCTTGGTCCATCAGTCACAGCTAATTGACTGCTTTTCTGCATCAGAGAAGGAGACCATAGCTAGAAGAATGAACCCAGTCCCTAGACTGATTGTAAGAAGACACGAATCTGGAGGGAATTATTTGGATAATATAGAGCTGAGATGAGATGTAACATGCCTTTTCAGCAATGCCCCAAACTGTATCATGTGTTACTATTTTAAGTATTGACCTCCAAGGGAGGGTACCTAGGAATGTTATTGCTGCTGCTTGTTAAATTTGCTGTCAATGCATACTTGTGGGAGTCTTTTGTATTTAACATTCCTTTAGGGTACAGGAAATAAACACTTGTCATATCTGATTCATATTGTACATTGACCTTTCTGCTTCTTCCCTTTGGAGAAGACAGCTTAACTTTAAGTAATTTCCCCCTAGGAGACCAGGGTGGGAATATAATAAGCCAAAAGGTGAGATAAAAGGTGTTTGATCCTTCTTCTAGATGATCAATATCATATAGGATTCTACCAAGCCTGGACTGCATGACTGGATTACAGAGCAAATGGGCTCCTTGATGGTGGGAAGAGAAAGAACAACCACAGTGACTCTTGCAAGGTAGTCAAGTCTTTTTGAGTTATTTGAAGAGAGAGAGCCAGCAGTTGCTTGGCAAAGGAAGGCATTTTATCTCTTTTTCCCTCTCCCACTTGCTATATAGCATCTAGAGGCAGAGCTTCACCCAGAAACAGAAGTTGGAGAGCCAATTCAAGACACAGTTGAGGGAACAGAAGGACATGTTCCAGACAGGTATAGTGAATACAGGAATAGTGAAACAGTCACTTGAGGCCAGAAGTAGCTTCAGAGTGTTCTATAGTACCAAGACTCAAAAAAGAATGAACAAAACAGAGAAGTAGTCCTGGTAATCAAGAGTAAACTGCATGGCTACAAGAGAAGAGAATAAGCATGAAGTGCCTGCAGTTTAGGGTTGTGAGTTGCCTTTGCCATTTGTGTTCCTTATTTGTGTGCCTTCTTCCATTATACTTGAAATTTAGGTGTACTCTTTCCATTTTGCATATTTGTGAGAGTGTACTCTAGATGATCCAACAGTGCATTGCTGTATCTGTTTACTCACAGCATTGCTCTCTCTCTCTCTCTCTCTCTCTGAGTTTTTTTTAATTCTTCTTCAATCCTCCCACTGTTCTGAGCCCTTCCACTCTCTTAACAGAGAAACCTACTTCATATTTTACCAAAAATGTCAAGCCCTAAACTCTCTTCTGATATCTAATCTTGCATTATCAACTGACTTTCAGGCATCTCAAACTGGATGTCCACTAGACATCTTAAACTCAATATGTCTGAAACTGAACTCAGTATATTTTCCTCCTAAATTTTTCCCTTTCCTAACTTTCCTATTATTGTTTGAGGGTACCACCACCCTCCCAGTCCCTTAGGCTTGCAACCTAGGCACCACCCTTGATTCATCACTATCTCTCACCCCTGCTATCCCAAATATAATCTCTTCTCTCCTTTCATACTGCCACCACCTTGGTGCAGGTTCTTATCACCTCACATATGGACTAGTGCAATAGCCGGCTCTTGGTCTATCACAAGTCTCTTTCCATTCCGGTCCATCCTCCATTCAGTCATCAACATGACTTTCCTAAAATATAGGTCCAACCATGTCATTTCTGTACTCAATAAACTCTAGTGGCTTCCTATTACCTCCAGGATCAAATACAAAATCCTCTGTTCAGCATTCAAAGCCCTTTATTACTAACCCTTTCCACCTTTTCAGTCTTCTTATACCTTATACCATGTCCATTCTCCCCGCATCCCCTACTCTTTGATTCAGTGACACTGGCCTTCTTGTTGGTCCAAGAGTAAGACACTATGTTAGCTCCAGGTGCTTCCTCTGGCAATCCCTCATACCTACAATGCTCTCCCTCCTCATCTCTGCCTTTTGTCTTCCCTAGCTTCCTTCAAGTCCCAACTAAAATCTCACCTTCTGTAGGAATCCTTCCCTTGTAATTCTAATGCCTTTCCTCTACATTATTTCCTATTTATCATATATATTTATATATATATATAATATATACACACATATTTGTATATACGTGTGTATGTATTATATATACATATACATACATACACACACATATATATATAAATATAAATATCTTGTTTGCACTTATTTGTTTTTTTACTGTCTCCCTCATTATCTTTTGCCCTTTTGTTGCCCCTGGTGCACAGTAGATGTGTTTATAATAAATGTTTATTGATTGTCTGACATGAAGATCTAGTTCTTTTCCTTGTCAAGGCAAAGCCCTCTACAGGTACAAGTGATCCCATCCCCATTCCTTCTCATCTTCTCTAGCAGATTGCATCTTTTTCATCTCTATTCTTACTAATCTTCAGTCTTTTTTACTGCCTTAAAAACATGCCTATTCCCTCTTCCTCAAAAAACTGTCACTTCATACCATAAATCAACTTCAATTGTCTTTAATTAATATTCTTGTTTAATATACTTCTCTTCCTATGATTAAATTTCCTTCTGTTAAATGTTGAATGATCTATGAACATTTCATTTCCTTCCAATATGCAAACTACCAGCAGACTTTCCTGAGTCAGTCCCAGTCTATAACGTACAGTGAAGATAAGTATGTCAAAAGACCGGAATAGTCTTTGCGCACAAGAAGTTTACTTTCAAATGGGGGAGATAATATGTAAAATGAAAAGGAACACACTAGATATATACAGAGTACTTGGCAGTTAATCATAGAGGAGAAGCTACCAATCTCTTCGGGGATTAGGAAAGCCATCTTGTTGGAGATATTATTTTATTTGTGGGATCATCCAGTTTGAGATGTCTGAAAGACTGGAGCTTAGAAAAGAGATTAGGGCTAGCTATCCACATCTGGGAAACCAATGAGTGACTAAAATTACCAAATGAAAGAATATAGACAAAAAATAGAAGAGAAACTAGGACAGAACCTTGGAAGACAGCCATAGTAGATTTATCATGGATGAGTATCTAGCAAAGAAGAAGGAGACAGCAGTAAGAGAAGGAACAGCAGTAAGATAGAGTATTGTCACAAAAAACCAGGGAGGAGAGAGTATCTAGAAGGTCAAATGCCACATAGAAAGGAAGAAGGATGAAGACTAAGAAAAGGCTGATATATTTGGCAACTAAGAAATCTTTAATAGCTTTGGAGAAAGCAGTTTCAGAGAAATGATGAAGCTGGAAGCAGAATGCGAAACGTTTAGAAGATGGTGAAATCAAAAGTGGAGGCACTGACTGTAGATGACTTTTTCAAGGACTTTATCTGAGAAGGGAAGGACAATATTAAGGCAATAATCATATTAGGGAGGACAATATTCAGATAACAATTAGCAGACATGATAGGATTGAGTAAGTTTTATTTTGTTTTTTAAAGATGACCTTCATATGCTTGTAAGCAGCAGGGATGGAGAAATTGGATATTAGAGAAAGAGCAAGGTTGATGTTGGGGACAATCTGCTGAAAATCAGAAGAAAGAGGAGCAAGGGTGAAAGCAAAGGGCAAGAAGGCCAACTTGTCATCAGAGACTGAGGTACTAGTGGTTTTGATGTGTAAGGTGAGGAGAAAAGTGGAAGTTCTTAGTGAATGACCTCAATATTTTTGGAAGTATGAAGCTAGATCCTCAGTTGAGAAAGTGGAGGAGAGGTGCCACGGGAGACTCGAGTAGAGATGGGAAGATTTGGAATAGCTGGTGTGGTAAATGGAATAGCATACTGATTTAGGAGGAGGAGAAGGATTTTCTTGTGGTATTGGGATAGAATATTGATTAAGGATGAGTAGGCTGCAATGAGAACCCAGTTGAAATTAAATCAAATAAATTTATAGTTGATCCAATTAGCACAGTTTTGTGACTTCCTCCTGCTCTACTCAGTGTGTAAATAAGAGAGGAGACCTACAGTGAAAATCCAGGGTTGGGATTTGGCAAGGCATGATTCAAGAGAATCAAGGGATTCAAGAGAGGAAGATAGTTGGGTAGATTGGAAGACAGGAGGAATGGCAGGTGGCAATGGGGAAAAGGAGGGAGAGAGAGGGGAAGGGTTGTCCAGGGAGTTTTATGGCATACAGTATGGACTGCAGGTCTTTTTTTTCCCCTTGTGTATCAGCTTCATATCTTAATTAAGTTGTAAAGTCTGTGGATAGCAAATCAACATGTCCAAAACAGAACTTATTATCTTTCTTACTTAAATAATTTTTTGGGTTATTTTGAACTTGATAAACAAAAATACAAATATTTTCACATAGATGGAAGAATTCATTATCTTTTTTCCAAAAACCCATTTCTCTGCTAAACTTTCCTATTTTTATTGAGGATGCCACCATCCTTCCAGTCATCTAGGTTCACAACCTTGTATCTTTACTTTTTCACTCCTGTTAATGAATCCAACTCTTCCACATTTCTTTTATCTTCCCCTTTATTTCAAGACCACCACCCTTGTTCAGGCTTCTATCACTTCTGTGGATTATCATAGACTCCTGATTGGTTTGACTCCAATCTCTACTCTCCCATCTCTGTATTACTGCTAAAATGATATTACTAAAGCACATTTAACTATGTCACTCGTTAATTCTAGAAGTTCCAGTGAATTCCTGTTGTCACTGAGATGAAAATCAAACTTTTGTTTAGCATTTTGAGCATTTTGAACTTTTTGCAAACTTATAGTTGTTTCCAGTTACAGAAAAATAAAATTTTATATGATTCTCATTGAATTTTTAATAATAAAATCTTAGGATGGTAAAACTGGAGAAGATTTTGAAATACTTTAGCTCAACCTCATATTATCAATGAAGAAACAGACCTAGAGAGGTTAAATGAATTGGTTTCAATGACTCCATGGATGCTTCCCCCTTCGCACTTTCTTTTCTTTCTTTGCTTAACACCCAATCTTCATCTCTTTAGCAAAGAATGATAATAAAAAGTTTGCAAAGCACTTAAGGTAAATTATCTCATTTGAGCTTCACAACAGCCCCATGTAACAGAAGCTCTAGTTTCACTTTAAGATAAGAAAATAGGCTCAAAGAAGTTTATAGGTTCATAGATCTAGAGTTTGAAAGAATCACAGAAGCCATTTATCTTATTTCACAATTAAGGAAATTGAGGCTCCAAAGTTATGACTTGCCCAAGGTCACGTAGCCATATATGTCAGAGATATAATTTGAATACAGGACCTTTGCCTTCAGAGGCATTATTTTTTCCACTCTATCATATTGCTATAAATACATAGGGCAATGTCAACCAACCCTCAAAAGCACAATTAATAAGTGATGTCAAATAATCAATTTCAAAGATAAACTAAAATGATTTTTTTGACCATTTAATATTTCAAATTATGCATGTCCATTTTCTCTTCTGTTAACATCTGTAATCTAGAGCTCTTTACAGCACATGGTGTAATAGAGTATTTAGTGCTAGAGGCCTAGTGTGTGTGTGTGTGTGTGTGTGTGTGTGTGTGTGTGTGTGTGTGTGTGTGTGTGTGTGTGATAGCCAATCTGTAATTCCATGCAGTGGAAATCTGCTATTATTGCCTAGTCTTTTGTTATATTGATCATGCCTAATCATGAAATCAGGATGTTTTTTGGAAAGAATGGAAGATGTTAGTCTTCTCTTTGGCAATAACCCAATCTAGAATACCTTTCAACAGAGGAAAATGGAAATTAATTGTACATTTCCCACATATTCTTCCAAGGTGCCTGGTACATAATAGTACTTAATAAATGTTTATTGAGTGAATGAATAAATGAAAGTGCTATTCACATAGAAGTTTGTAAAGAAATATTTGTCAGTTGGCTGATTGACTGATGATGGTACTTGTGTCACTTAATCATTTAATGACAAGGGTATGATTCTGTAGAATTTGTATCACTTTACAATCAAATGTTTTCTGTGACTGCACTGATATAGGAACCTCTCAGATGAGGAAACCTATCAATTCAGGTTGGCACATTCTATGTCTTTTCTTCTTAGGGAAAGCTTGAAGTTATTCCTTCTCTTCTCCTTTCTAATGAATCATAAGTATGAATGTTCTTATTCTTGAGTTCAAGATACTATTTTTTAGCCACTTTCCAGTATAACTGTCCAGAGAAATTCCTTAGTCTTTATGCGGTATTCCATAGTCAATTTGAATGAATGAATGAATGGAGAATTTACTAAGTGATAGCTATGCATAAAGTTGTTCATTCTTCATTTTAGAAGAGGACCAATGATGTCATGATGTCATGTCATGATGTCATGATCAGGGTGTTCTGTTGTGACTCATCATTCCAATACAAGTTTGGAAGGCTTGACTCTAGGTTGGAAAATAGTAAAATAGTGGATAATGGTTGACATCTTAATTGGTTTGTGAATTGAATTTAAGTGAGGCAGAATTCCATAAAGTTGTCAACTTCACTGTCTCTTCCAGTCATTGAAGTCCAATAGCAAGATAAAATTCAAAATGACTGTCAATGGCCCTGGGGATGACCTTGGCGTCTTCAATGTCTGACCAAGTTCTAAGCACTCCACAGCACCTGCTTCAGTCACCTTATTCTCATTCACCCTTTCCTCTAAGGAAAGTCTTCAGATGGGTGGAGTAGACATCCTCCTACCTCACCAATGTGTTTGAGGTCTGTCAGTTACCCTCTATCTGGTTTAGCCCGTCTACTGATATGGTTCATGGACTTGTGGTCACTGCACATGCTATAGCTTCTTGGATCCAGATGAGAGTTAGGTGACAAGTGGACACCAAAGGTAGATAAATGGCCCTGAAAAAAGGCAGAGCAAACCCTCACACCAGAGGTGCTAGTCATTACTGAATATCCCATGCACTCACTATATTAGAGTCTAGGAGGTAGAAATAGAGTCTGTTTCTGCTCTTAAGGAGCTCATACTTCAATGAGGGAGACAATACATATGGAAGGTTTCAGCTACTAGTCAGATGGAAAAGTTCCATTGTTTTTAGAGTTCCACACAAAGCAGATGGCAATCCCTCTCCCATCAATTAAATTATATCAGTTTCTGATGCTGAACATTGTCAAGAACGTTAGAGGCAAGACCTTTCTTTTCTGTTTCTTCTGTCAAATAGTTGCTAGGACACTTAGTTACTGGGAAAAATAAAGAATGGCAATCTTACATCTTATCCTTTGAGGAAGGGGTTTGAGGAATCTCACACTAGAATGTTATGTCATGTTCTCTTATTCACATAATAATAATGGGATAATTAATGGGATAAGCTTAAGGACTGAATCTCTCCTGTAAAGTGTAATATTTTGTAAAATTCCACATCCCTGATACAGTGCTAGGGAACTGTAGGTAGGCAATGAATACTTGTTGATAATATGGAATTGAAGGGATCTATACTAAATATGAAGGTAAGCTCCACATGAAAGATTTTTTTAAAAAATGTAATTAATACCTTATATCCCTTGAATTATGGTTTGCTAGAATACTGGTAGGTAGCCAGCCTGAAAATGTGCCACTGTAAGTCCCTCATGGATATTCTTAAAGGTACTTGAGAAGCGATTTATAATTCCGTATTCTATAGTACAGTAGCATCTAGAATTACTTCTGTCTTTTTCTATATATTTAAAAAAACCTCTTTATTCATCTTTATTTCTTAATCTATACTCTTCTATATGCCTTTAAGATTCTCTATAACCTACCCCATTTCTGCCTGATTCAACATGATTTCCAACTACTCCTAAAACAGAACTTTTATTCCAATCATATGGGTTTCCTCACTGTTCGTGATATAAATGATGTTAATTTATACATTAGTCCTTAGCTCATGCTAGCTTTCCTGTTCCCTACCCATAACTGTCTTGTCCTGTCTTCTTTTTACTTATCCAAACCTTTTAAAGCCCTGCTCAAATCTTGACTACTCTATTCTACATTAATCTTTCTTTACATCAAACTCATTGTAGCTACAACTTACACTGCACAATTAGAGTACTTGAAGATGCTTCTCTGTATTGCTCCTAATAACAACATTATGCACTCTGATGGTAGGGACTAGATGTTTTTGTGTCAACAAAAAGTGCTGGGTATCTGTGCTAAGGAATATTTGTGGATCCATTGGTTTACAACATCATCATTAATTTTGAACAACGCAAGGACAAGATATATTCCTGATATTACAGATGAACAAATAGAAAATGAACTATTAGTTCAACAAGAGGATTTAAGACTTGAATTCAAATCTGCTTGCTGCTTGTCTTAAGAGAAACTCTGCTGTTTCAGTTTTCTTGAATAGGCAGGGAGCTGTGGAAAGCCTTCTGGTTTTTTGCCAACAATGTTAATCCTAATTTGTCTCTCTCAAATAGGTTTCTTTCTTTTCTTTTTGAAATGAATGTGGGAAAAAAAACACTCTTTGATAAGCAATTAGACAAAGATATGATAAAGGCAACTTGGGGAGTAAGGCACAGAAAAAAATGAAATCATTTGGCTGTCCTGAAGTTAGTATTTCACTGTTTTATAACTTGAGTCTAACAGAACACAAAGAAGTATGTGTCTCTGTGTGTGACTTGGGAAGGCCATTTAACAGTGGGATCTCTTCCAACAGTGTATTTCCGTGACACACACTATACTTAGTATGTTTGAGGTTTACCACTGTAAAAATCAGTAGTGTTTGGTCTATTTTAGAATTGCTTGTCTTCTGCAGGGAAAGTATGTATTGTCCCTTTTATATAGTTCTTAGTGCATGAAGATGATGCTGTGGATTCACCAGCATTGATCAATGTGTCTTGAGGTTTTTTTTCCCCATAGTGTTGGGATAGATTTGCAATGATCCAGCCACATTGTCAGTAAATCTCACTTGTGACCAAGAACAGGTATTTGTAAGATAGTTGCTCTAGGTGAACTCTGTGTCATAGAATGATTACAGTAGCACTTTAGAATTAAAAAAAACAAACAAAACCTTCTATTTATTGCCATATTTGATCCTCACAAAACGCTCTATGAAATTGATGGTGTAAGCATTATTGATCCCATTTTACAAATGAGGAAATAGAGGTAGAGAAAGTGAAGTGACTTGCTAGCAGATGGCAAAGTAACATTCAAATCTACCTCTTATGACGAGATAACTAGCACTTCTGTTGTGTGTGACTTCACTTTGCTAATTACTTAAGAGTTGTAAAAATATTATGGATATCATTATTGTTGTTATACAAAGGACTACAGTTGACTTATTGGACAAATGACTTAGTTGCTCTGTGCTTTCATATCTCCTTTTGTGATTAGAGCAATTGTTGTTCTAGAATAAAGTATTTATGTTCTGAAATAAATAATCTGAAGTATTTATTTTCTGAAATATTATTGTATCTTAGGATATATATATCTATCTTATCTATATATCTATGTATTATATATCTCTATATATATCTATATCTTATTAGTATCTATACATGATTTGAGATCCTGGATAAAATTGTTATGTAAATATAGAGCATAATTATCTATGAAGTGAGGCAAGACAAATGAGAAAGATAAATCCTTTATGGTGTAGTTGGAATGTGCTGTGTGTGACCCAAAATGTTTGTACAGAACCTAAATGCTGCATGTTAAACAAAAAACATATATCAGAGAGGTCCATGTTTATCCTCTAGAAGTTAAGTTTGAGATTTCAGACCTTTTTTATCCACTCTGTAGTTAGTGTTTGAAGCAGGTATTCAATTTGCTTTAAGAATAAATTTTACTTTTCTTTTGAAGGAGATGCTAAGGTATTCAAAGTGAGTGAACACTAAAAGTAAAACTTAGGCCTGCAAACTCCCAGCATATTGCTCCAATCACTCTTCATAAACACTCCTGACCAAAAAAGGGCCTTGTCAGAAGGTATTATTAAAATGTAATAGCTCAAAACTATTACTGGACCAGGGGTGTGCTGGAGCCAGTTTTAACTGGATGATTGTTAAATTCTCAGTGTGTGCATTTATACCTAGGAAATTGGCAAATGCTACAAATTGGACAAGATTTATTATTTTGTTGATTTTCTAGACAGAAAGTGATGGAGAAAATGTTAATAATGTAGAGTAAATTAAGAGTGTTTGGCGCATACTTTTTTTTCTTAAAAAATTACTAGCCCACTACAATAACCTGACTATAATGGGGGATGTTTAGGCATCCTCTCTAAAAGAACCTTTGCTCTAGACTCCTGTGTATGGACAAGTTTTGGTCTTAGGGGAGGCTGACTCCTAAAGGAGGGATCAGACTTGTTTTCTTGATCTATCTCCTTATACTCCAACCTTGGGGCTCAGTTTCACAAAGCTTAGATTTGGCTCATACACAGGATACTCAACATACAATATAGATTAGGCATAGGAGAGCTATTTATTTCTCAAACCAAAGAAATGTTTGAAATACAAAAGTCTCACAAACAGGATTGACAAGAACTTTAAAAAACCCACATAGTTACTTATAATTACTATAATATTCATACTTGATTGATATTTAAAACATCAAAAAATTTAACATTTTGTAGGATGGCTGAGTAGACATTTCACCTTTGCCCTAGTGTTACATCATTTGAACAGTTCCCTCAAGGGAATTATCTTCTCTTAAGCCTGACTAAGAGGTTTTTGTCTTATCCTTCTTCGTATTCTCCAAGAAGTGTTAGTGTAGGTCGGTCCCTCTAGGAACTTTTGTACACCCACACTTAAGGAGAGAAACACAAAATAGAAGAGATGGCCAGAAGATTGAGACTCTAACCCAGGCTCACCTATGAAGCACTTATATTTGAAATTGTTATAACTGCCCGAGGTTTTTATAAGGGATTTTATAGGAAACCTCAGAGAGAGATGGTTGTGTGACTAAAATTCTGGAGGGGATAAGAGAGTGACAGTTAATTCTTTTAATGTCTGAGTAAACAGCTCATTCTAGTTCAGTAGTCAATACTCTGACACAGCTTTAACAAAACTTATCCCTGAGCCACCTCCTTTCCCCTGGAATCAAAGCATCATGCTTTTTCATAGCTAAGCCAGAATATGTGGACCCATCAAAGTGGCCCAGGGTGCTATAGGTTCATATCAAGGTGTTACCTGCTTGCTCCCATCACAGAAATATGGTAGTTTCTGCTTGTTTGGGGGTGAGAAATAGGTAGGATTTTGCATTATTCATTTCATTAACTCATTTCCTTGGAGAAGTTATGGAAGCTAGATTTTTTTTCTTCAAGAAAATACATTTTATAGTGTGTTTATTTGAAACTGGGTTTACCCATATGTATCTACAAAATGAATTTTGCTGTGCTGAATGCTAGTATTTCTAACATAATCTTTAAATAATATATATATGTATACATATACACATACGTACACACACATATATATTTGCAGTGGTATTTTGAAGAGTGGTGGAATAGGAAGAGCAAGAAGAAAAAGAACTGAATAATGGAAAGTATGGTGAGATATCATAAGGAGTTCAGCAGGAAGCTTGCTGGGAGAATCCTGTAGGTTCACAGGCTCTGTTTATCTAAACCTGTGGTTTAGAAATGTAGTCATTTCAGGAGTGGCCTATTTGGGTGAGGGAAGAGGTAAGAAACCAAACAGGCCTAATTAAAAGCTCATTACAACAGATAATTTTCATTAAAATATTATTTCATTCAAATTAGCACGATCTTCAGAAGCCTTGAATTTTAGCCTAGGACCTGGGGACTAGAAACTCTGGCTAATAATGTGCAGTTTACTGAGGTCTATGAACCTCAGGCACAGTCCCTTTAGTTTCTGGATTATTTCTCATTCCAGTAAATTAGCTTTATCTGGTTCTGAGAGCATTTTATAAAAAAAAAAAAAAACTCTAGGCATCACATGGGTAAAATAACAAGGAATAAAAACATGAGTATTCCACCTAATCCGAAACAAATAGCTTTAAATCTCCCTCAAAAATCAGTCTTTCCTACCCCTTACCCTCCCACCCCTTTCATTTATCTTTTGGTTAGTGGTATTTAAAAAAATCATATTCCCCCACCAGGCTTTTCTGTGATTTCTTTACCTTGTACCATGTTTTTTGTTCTATTGTTATGGAACTTGACAGATCTCAAAACTGAAGCATAAAGGTAAAAAATATGTGGAGGGGATGTGGATAAAACTTTTGGGGGAAAAGGAAAACAAAAAGCTTTCAAAACAAGCTCAGATGAATTGAAATGGATCAAAGTAAATAGAGACATATAAAAAGATTTTGTAAGTTAAACGTGACCATCTATTCCAGATCTCACCTCATTAACTGCTGACTAAAGCTTAGCCTAGGCCTTCTGGGATATATAACATCCATGGTCAATAATAAGATGAATTCTGGGATATTCCATCTTGCCATTCCCTGTGTTGTTTTGAACAGACCATTGACTTATCTTCTTTACAATTATTTATCTTTTCTGCTAGGGTTGTTTCATTCCCTGAACTTGTATCCTCAGGGCCTAGCACAGAGCTTGGCACAGAGTAGGTATTTAATAAATAGTTGCTGATTGATAAGTAAATAGAGGAAAATTTGGTCCTGAGAATGTTGCTGAGATTTTAGCTCTAGACATAACAAATACCCTAAATGCTCAACTGAAGGCTTAATCATGTTATCTCTGTAATCTGTCTTAAATACATACATATACATACATACACACACACATATATAATCTGCAGATATATGTTTAATATTTCTCCCACTGACATGATGTGTGATATATGTGTATATTTCATGTATCTATATGTAATAAATGTATGTTTGTAGAATCAGTGCCAGTATTTTCCCTTGAACTTTTATTTTAGCAACACTGAAGTGGAAATCAGCCTCCAAGGTACAGATACCTCCTTTTGTTGTTGCTCTGAAGACCATTCAGTTGCTTTTCTGAGGAGCAATGACAATAGGAGTGGGGGTGAGGACAGAGTTGCTAGTAATTGGTAGGAAGGCAATGGAGAAAAGAGGTAGAGTGAAGAGTGTGGGGTGGGGAAGCTATGGTTCTTTGAGTAGGACCCGATAGATCTCTATGCGGAGTAATATTACAGCTCTTCCTCTCATAAACAAGCTGCATGTCTGTTTCTAAAGAACCCATCTGGCATAGCTTTGAGAATGGCAATAATTACAAGCTGATGATGGACATGGAAAAAAAAAGACCCACTGAACTAAGTCATAAGGAAGTACAGTCCTGGACTATAGGGAAATTACAGGCCAAAAAACCTTTCTACTTTAGGTCTTTTAGTGTTCTTAATCACAGACTTTAAATGCTGTCATAAACACTGCTACATTTTATTGACTAGCTCCCATAACAGAAAAATCTTTTTATTTTCTTTTTACCAATAACTCATTGGAAAAGTTGCTCTTTGGTGACTGTGCCATGTAAATGTACCTTTATCTCTAATGTTCAAAAGAAAAGGTAGGAAAATAAAGGTACTTATTAAATTTGGTCCGTGGAAATTTGCAAAATACTCTTACTTCTTACAATGTAGGTCAATTGCCTCAACTCCTAGACAAGGTAGGGAAGAATAAGGTGATTCTTCACTGCTGAGTATTTTTTTGATAGTTAGACTTCCAGAACTATGTTACACAACTTTAGAGAGGAAATCCTGTTTGCCCTTTGCCAGAAACATTTCTTACTTGAAGACATGGTTCTTCACCTGGGGTCTGTGAATTTGTCTTTTTTAAAAATTTGAAAAACATATTTCAAAATAATTGATTTCCTTTGTAGTCCTATATATTTTGTTTTATGTATCTAAAAATATTATTCTGAGAAGTGGTTCACAGGCTTCTCCCAGCCTGTCAAAAAAGAGTTCCATTACACAAAAATACTCTCTACTTTAGGAAATGTTTTGACATTGAAAGTAGATCCTTCAGAAAACAGACCCCAAAATGCTATAACTTGGATCTAGACTAGAAGTAGACACAGAACAAAAGCATTTTCTTAGTCTTGTTTGTTAATTTTTTGGGCCTTTCTCAGTTAAAGCCTATGAGTTTAGAGTAAGAGTTAGTTCCTGGTTTAGTGTGTTTAATGGAGTGTTTGCTTTCGTTGAAGCTAATTAAGTTTACAATAAAAAAAAAAGCCTTTGAAAGTAAGGACTTTTTTAATGGCTTAGACCCTAAAGCTTTTGACCAAATTTCTTGAAAATAAACTTAGTACATTCTCTTTTCAAACACTTTAGACTGCTATATGAGATAACTGCTTAAAGAAAAATCTTCACAGAAAGAAGTGAAGACCACACACGCACACACACACACACACACACACACACACACACACACGAATAATTTTTTTCCTTCTAGAATTTTGTGATTATAAAAATTCACAGGATGGATAGTGTATTAGAATTAGCTTTGGACATGACACCTTACCAACTGCTTTAAACAATGATATTTGTAGTGTTAAAGTGAGAATTAGTACAATTCAACACATTTAATGAGTTTTCTTCAAGGAAATCAACATCTATTTGATATATTTTTTTCAGCCTGAAATTAGAAATAATGGATAATGATGTGGATAGCTTTTCTTCTCCAGATGAATCATATAAGTAGGTACTTGTTTACATTGGAAATTGACTTTTACAATGTCCCAGATAAACTGTTTGTTATTCATTTCTTCTTTAAATTAGTGGTTGCCTGTAGCTTTCCCTCTTTCTTTTGTAACTTTTGCCACAACTCCTCATTCATAGTTGTTGAAGACATATTTTATTCTCAAGAATTTGCATCCAGCCTTGGGTATCCCAGAATGATTATTTAGTTTTGTTTATTTTCATTTGATTACTTGTGAAAACACGTAATTTTGTTTTTTGGTGAAGTTAAAGTAATAAAATGGTTGTGAGATGGAATTTAACAGTCAAAACTTAGTTCCCTTGTCCTTTCATAAACCTTACCTTTCCTGAAATCCACTTGTCAATAAGAAATGATTTCTTTATATCTCTTTCTTATACAGACTAGAATTGTTCCTAACAAAAGAAGCATGAATGGGTGGAAACTATATATTAAATGCAAAACTATTTGTCTAGTTTTCATTAGGTTGCTGAGTGAAAAGACTAAACTCCTGTCTTTTCCCAAGGTACTCAGATATCCATGAAGTTCCCTCACTTTCTGGCCTTTATAGAACTGTCAACAGGGAAGGGACCAGAGATGCTGAAATGCCTCTTTGTTTACAAGGGATGAGTATCAAGTAGACATTTCTGATAAACTTTGAGATTTCTTTTCTCCCATCTCTCTTATATTAGCCAAATTAACTTCATGTGTGTGGAGGGAAAAGATACTAATGAAAAATGAAAGTATCAAAATTTTAAACATGAACAAGTCAGCAAAACCATTGTGAAACTACTGCTAATAAACTGCTACTACTACTAATAAATAGTGTGGCCCAGAAGATGCAGGAACTAAGTAACAGGAAAAGATCCTTAGTCCCAAATTCCTTACATGAATGTAACTGTCCTATGTATTTAAAGTTTATTGAAAAATATCAGTAGTGTTGCATGAAGCTTAAAATTTAATGTAATACTCCTCTGTATTTAATAGCTTTCCTTCTTGTAGCTCCCCCTATCCTTCTGGAAATTTCAGTCAAAATAATAAATAAACAAGTTTAAAGTTCTTGTTAGTGGATTTAAAAATATATTTTTGCTTATTTTAGGACCAAGTATATCTCTGAAATCACATGTAGTCACACTGATTCTTTTCAATTGCATTTATTCAGTAGAAAATCTGTATTTTTAATATATTTATTATAGGGAAGAAGTCTCCTTTTAGCCAGAATAAAAGTAAAGTATGATAAGGAAATAATTTAATTTTTAAATCATGCACTTCCTTAGATGTTTTTTAAGTAGAACAATAACACTTAACCCTATGTAATGCTATCATGTTTATCACTGAATTTTTGATGCTATATTTTATAACTATATTTTAATCTAATAAGGAGAATGCCACTGCCTGTCTCCTAAAGGTACCATATGATTTCCAGAAACTTTACTTTTCCAGAATTGTAGACAGGAGGACCTCATGTTTGTATGGAGGGCCTTTTGCATTGCCATTCAATCCCTTTTACAGGAATACTGTTGCTGGAAATGAAGGATAATGCATCCACAGACTGACTACTTTCTTTGTTTTAGTGCTGTAAAGGAAATATTTATCACAAATTCTGTAAAATGTTGTTGATAGCCACAGAAAAGAATAATAACAATGAACATTTAATAAATAATTACCCACAAGGCACTGTTTTATGCCCTAGGAATATTCAAAAACAGTCAAACAGTTTCTGCCCCTACAGAACTTCATAATCCAATGGAGTATGTTTATGGGACTTGGGGGAATGTACACAGATAATGAAATATGAGGTGATCTGAGCATTAACAACTGAAGGAATTGAGATCTTCAAAGGAAGAGGAGACACCTGATCTGAATCTTAAAGAATCTGAGAGATGGATTTTTACCTAAGGGAGAAAAATTACTATTGACCAAACCAAAAATTTAGGATCACCTGAGGAAGCAAATATGCAGGAGTCAACTCTTTTCTAATGATATTAAAGGTCTATGTGACAAATAATGGATATAAATACAAGATAATTACTTAGTTGTAATTTATTAATATCAAAACAAAAGATATAATGAGATGTATATGTCAAATTGCGACTTAAACAATGAAATCTCTTTTGTTTTGATCTTGGGATATGTAACAGCACATGTGATGTCCAACAGGAGATAGCCAGCTCTATCAGGACCAAAAGAATGTAAACTCCTTAAAGTGAGAGACTGTTTCAGTTTTGTCTTTATATCCCTTGGCCAAGCACATTACCCAACACACAGGTACTTAAATATTTGTTGAATGATTGACTATCAATGCCACCAATACGATCTAATGTTATACTCCAGATTTAACAAAAGCAGCTGGTGCCCTCTGTAAATGTGCCAGTGATAAAAAGAAATATCCTAAAGCCTGCCCCACCCAGATTAGGCTAGTTTCTCTAAAAGGAATTAAAATTATCCTTTATTGACTCAGGCTATTGATGTGGTTTCCTGTTTGCGTGGGTACAAAAGACTGGAGGAACTTCACCTTGGTGCTGATGTAGACAACCATGAGTAACACAGGGATAGAGAAGATGAACTCAGCAAAATCATTGTCTTTGTTGAATGTACTTCTTGATTATCCTTTCCTTCATTTGGCTAAGTAAATCTCCTAATGATGAAAATGACTGTATTCCAAATCCGCCTGAGGAAATGAATTCCCTTATAGTGATAGGTTAAGGAGAGCATCTTTGTGGTGCAGGAGGAAGTGTGCTGTCTTTGGAATTTATTGCCCCTTTCCATTGGGAATCATGGCATGAAGGGCAAAATAGCCAGAATGAAATGGTTTTCCTTGCTTGAATGTTGAGGGCAGATGGGCTCTCATGACCAGGCCTTGCTATTTCCTATTATTTCCTCCTCTCACTTCTCCTTCTAAAACTATAAAAAATTTTTTTCGTGGGTCTCTTTGATTGGGAACTGGATATCCCCCAGGGTGTCAGGTTTGCTACTTTGTGATCTCAATTAAAGACACTTTATTCCTCAACTCATGGCTTTGATTTATTTTAGGATTTGACAGATTTAGAGAAAAGGAGTTCATTGTCCTCTTCTGTAAACAAACAAACAAACAAAGAGAGGGATTTGGACTAGTAGTTGACTTTGACCCTATTCCACTCAAGTCAACTCATATAAAGGAACATGTTTCAAATTTTATTCGAAATTTTTCTAGGTAGTAGCTCTGGTGATTTACAGATTGTTAAACTAACAACAAAGATTTCTTGGCCCAGGTTTCCCTTCTATATTTCTTTAGAGAATAGGATAATCCAAAGTCTCTGAGTTAGAAAAGGACTGACCTTTCAAAGAGCAGAACTGGAGCCTAACTAGATTCTTTGGCTCATCTGTTTAGTGCACATTAAGAAACTATTTTAAAGCATAATATCAGGTAGAAATGAGCAGTAATTCCACGTAAGTATTCTTGAAATACACACTACCTTTGCTGCTTCCTTTTCATTGTGAAAGTGAAAACCCTAGGCTTCACTATCTTACTCTTTTATTTTCTGTTTCTACAGGAGATTAGAGAAAAAAAATTGTCTCCTTTTGAAGTTTGTTGATAGCATCCAGTATTAGTAAGCTAGTGTTCAGAAGCAGATTTTCCATTCTTTGAAATGCTATTGCTTTTCTCTGCCAGCATGCTTTCCTTGTTATTGCATATTCCATCTTGTTAGTTTTTGGGTACATTGCTAGAAAATACTTGATGTAGAAACAGTAGTTCAGAAACTAAGGAAGTTTTCAAGAAAAAGGCTCAGGAAGTGTTGGAAACATTCCAGAGAGATGGAGTAGGTAGTTCCTACTATATGCAGAAGATTTTGGTAGGCCCTTGGGGAGATACAAATATTAGATAAGATGGCCCTTATGGAATTTAAATCCTATTTTTCATTGCAAATGAAAAGATATTTATGTAAAAGTGTTAAGTTTTATGTTCATTCTCTCTTACTTGATTTATGGCTTCAGTTATTCAATGGCTTATACATTTTTTTTATTACAAACGTTACACAGAATGGTAATTGAATAATATAGAGGTGATATTTTTAATACTCTTCTTTTCTTGCCTAGAATCCTTTACTTCATTACATCAAGGATCTTAAATTTTGTTAGGTCTCCACCAATTCAAATCCCAACCCTTCTATGCCTTAGTAGATGGTCTTTGTGAGTTGCCATGGCCAAAACCTTCAATTTATCTGATTGGTCACCAGAAGATTGAAATACAGCTTGGTTTTTGAACTATATTTGAAGCTTAACAGGTAAAGACCTGTCAGAGTTATGATTAGTTGGTCATTTTGGAGAATCCGTGGCATAGTGTGGCATTCAAGTACAATAGGAGAGGAGGCAAAGGGTTCCCAAGTAAGTGAATCTGTTTAATGAGATCTTGGCCATAAAAGCTTTGCCTGCTTTTAAAACATTTCTTGGTGAAGTTGTTTTAGGTTTTGGATCGTAAGATCACTTGAATATAGATTCGGAATTGAAGTAAGACCTTAGAACTTGACTTCTGTCCCATGGTTAAATCTATTTAAAAACCGGAAAAAAGGAGAACCCTAGAAATGTCACCTTTAAAAAGGTAGATTCTTTTTTTGTTGTGATACAATGGTGATAGTGAGATTGAATGCATTATTAAAGGAGTTGGCTCACAGACATTTTTTGGTGTTTTAAGTATTCCAGTTCTTTCCTTCACCATCTACAGATATTCATTAAATGCCTACTGTATGATCAGAATTATTAGGTATTGTGATATTTTGAGAAGACTGAAGTAGTAGAAAAATCCAATTAATTCTTCCCTCTAAGAAGTCAGCCAATTATGTTTTGTGAGTGATAGACAAATGGAATGAGGGAAGAAAAATGAAATCTTCCTACTACATAACCATGATCTCTTCTTAAAGCAGAAAAAACCATAAACTAATGGAAATTCTCAGAAGAAAAGAGAACCCTTTCAATCCATGACTACACTGACTATTTTTTAAAAAGGTTGGAGTAGCAGGAAGTAGGGAAAGGAGAAAAGAAGAAAATTTGTTTCACTTTTAACAAGCATTTCAATTCTCCATAATTGCTTACGTGAGGGCAGTAGGGAAATGGAATAACATGAATCAAATAGCTGGGAATGCCTTTTAGCCCATTGTTTAAGTTAAAGTTAAGAGTAAGAGTTGGGAGTAGGGACTTTGCAGCTGAGGAAACTATTGATGCAACTTTGCCCCTTCTCTAAAGTTTGTAGTCTTAAACTCTAGAGTTTTCTAGAGCACTGAAAGGCAGTGGAACTTGCCCAATGTAACACAGTCAGTATGTTTCATAGGCAGGATTGAAATCCAGATTTTCCTGGCTTTGAGTTCAGTTTTCTAACCACTATGCCATTATTGTTAATTTCTCTGATAAAGCCTCACAGTAACTAGACCAGGGTCTGCCCAACAACTGTTATGATCTATCAGTAAGATAGACTCTCTCCAAGCTTCTCCACATACATTTTATAATTTATTAGTAGATTCTTTTGGAAAACTTTGTGCAATCTATTCTGGTTTTATTTTAGTTATCCTGATGACTGTTGAAACTGTGAGTGTTATGCCTAGGTTAAAATCTTGCCTTTGGGAACCTAAGGTAGGAGTGTGTGTGTGTGTGTGTGTGTGTGTGTGTGTGTGTATTGGGGAGGGAGTTGAATTGGAGAAAGGGACATTAATGTGACACAGAAACTTTAAAAGTTAATGTAATAGGTGGGAGAAGCAGCCATCTTCACTAATCTCTGCAGCCACAGCTATCCAAATGAGTCTGGCTTATTCTGCTGCTGAGTTTTGATTTCAAGGGACCTAGCTCTTCAGAGTTGGGGTCAAGGCTGGGGAAGGCAAACAACTTCCATTCTTCAGTATATTTCCAACCCTACTGAGGAACAGTGAGCTTTCAAGAAATAGCTATTTAAGAGGCTATTTTAAGTAGTTTACCGTGATTGTATAAACCTTCATTTAAAATTGACTATAAACAGGCATTCAAATATTTTGCTCCATTTATGCCTATTGTAACATTTGGTTTCTAAAGAGTTCTAAAGAGCTTTAATCAGTAATCTTCAAGTAGGAAGTTATTCATCTTTATTGCCAGTCAATTCTCAGTGGTGGTCGCAGCAACAATCTTTTTATTGCTTCTGTGTTTAGTTGTTCTTTGACATGATAGAAGTCAGCTGCAGTTCAATGGGCTTGCTATTTGTGCAACTTAATTGCTTGCTTCCTTCAATACATACTCAATTTTTCCTTTTATGAGCAGGGCTGTTGGAAAAAATCAAGCTTAAGAATATGGCTATTCCCTGTTAATTAACCTCTTTCCCAAACCCATTAGTAAAACAGGTCAAATAGCCAACTGTTGAGTGTTAAGTATACCGTTACTAAGGCATTTCTTATCTGAAAAGTGAATCCTATGTCAGTTAAATGAAAAAGTAATTGGGGTTTGAAACTTTCCTAGCAGAAATTATATTTCCTTTTTAGCAGAAATGATGTTTCCTGCAACAGCATTGTTTCAAGGTTGAATAAATTATTGTCCCTTTGTATTAAGTGGTTATAGAAATCACCTATACGTTGAACATGAAAAGGAATAAAACCAGTCTTTCTTACTTTTGTTCTTCTTTAAAAAATGTTTAAATCTGGCATTCCTTTTATGTTGTGATTGTGATTCAGAATTCCTAGAGTAACTTGTATATGTGAAGATCTGTAAATGTGTGTGATGACTATAAAATATACTCATTGAGGGATCTGATTTTGAAAAAAGCATTTCCATTTCCATTTCACTGTTGTATTCAGATGGAAAATCACTTTAACTGTGGTGGTGATGAACTGATTGGAACCGTGCCAGTAGAACAGAAAACATTATGTAGCTATAAAAAAAAAAATTTGTAGGAAAGAAAGGAAAATGTCAGGGATTGGTTTATGCTTTTGGAGGAGGGAGACCAAAATGCAAGCAAAACAAAAATGGAAGAATTTACTAGCTCGAGAGAAAAGTCTGGTGTTTGTTATCCATCTATCTCTCAACCGCATTTTTAAAATTGAGCTTTAATAGAAAGCTCAACAAAGATGAGCTTTCTTTTCTTTAAAATCACTTTGCAGTCACCATTTAAAACACTTGGATATTTTTTTCAGGTATTCCTTTAGATTTCTAAAATGGGATTTCCATGATAAAACATCCCACTTTCCACTAATTGCCTTAGTAAGCAATTTAACTTCAGGGCATTTCAGTTTGCCTACTTGCTAAATGGAGACTGAGGTCTTTAGCCACTCCAGACAACTATCTAGTGATTTGATTAGTTAAGGACTGTGAAGTAAAGTTCTTTGAAGCAAAAATGTGCAAAGTCTAATTAATACTCAGTATGTTCTTTCCTTTTGGGTTAGGAAAGACCTGGTTCATATTCTAATGAATATGGGCTCTAAGGTTATCAGCTCTTGTCTTTCCATGTAAATGGAAGACTGTTGACATCTGGAGCCCTGGGTAGAGGTTCACTCTCTGGAGATTTTGCATTTACCCTCTGGTAGAGTATTTTAGTGCTCATCATTTGTTTAAGTGTAGGTATGCAATATTTGACCCAGTGTCTGTAACATTAAGGACTTAAAGGATTGAGGTAAAATTTATTCAGCTCCCCAGTTACGGTTCAATTTCATTTCCATTTCCTTTGGTAGCAGCTAAAGTACGTTGTCTAGGAAAGTGAGTATTCTGACAGCATAATATAATTTCCAAAGAGAAAACAGGGGATTTTCAACTTTGCTAGTCTTAGGACATTTTGGTATCACATAGGGGTACTCTACAAATCCTACATATAAATTTCAAATAGGAGTGGGGGTGCATTATGATTTTAAAATATCTAGAACTTTTCTAGGGAATCATGAGTTGCTGTTACACTATAATTCTCTCCCTATTTCCTGTAAGAAAGGAGACGATAAAGGTCCATTTGCTGTACATTTCCCAACAGTTAATTGGCTTAATTGAAGAATCAAATCAGATGTTGGAAGTTGGAACTGGGAGGAAATAAGCTGTTCAAAGGACCCAGCAGGTGGCACTGTGGATACTACAGTGGCAAAGTTGCTGTGAGCAAAAAATGAAAGGGAGGCAGCAGGAAAGAATAACTGGCATAAGGTATTAGAAACAAGTCTATGACTATCATGGAAGGTTAAAAAATAGAGCATCTCACAAAGCTACAGACAAATCTCTGAATGTCGAAGGCTGAAGCAGATTTGTTCTTCTGTCTGTATATTGAAAAGAATTATCATCTTGTATTTTCATCTTGTAAGTAGTCTCTTATTTTTAAAGTCTTGGTTATAGAGGAATTAACTTAAATTCTATCTGAGTATTGTGATGCAAAGTTTTAAAACAGGCTTATAGGGGTTTATAAAGCTTTGAAATAAAAACTTTTGTTTATAGAAATAAAGCAACTTCAAAAAGTACAGTATGTGAAATCAGAGCTAAGACAAAATATTTTTATAACATGAAATTTCTTTCTGTGCTCTTAGAGCATTGGTCACCAAAAGATATTAATTAGATTCAGTAAGTGAAGTATTATTTGGGGAATGTTTTAAAAAATGGCTATCTTCTACTCACAACCCTGGGGTCAACTTCACTGTAATTAAAATATAGGCTTAATTTTTTTTCCCTCTGGGGGAGATGGGGGAAACATTTGGAGAAGAACTCTCTGATTCCACTGTTACCTGTCTTTATTCATCAGTAAATTGATACTACTTCCTCGTTAAGTTGTGTATATAGGTGGAAGCCAGATAGTGAAATAAAATTCAGCTTTATTTACTTAAAAAAAAATTTTTTTTGGTGGGGAAGGCAATTGGGGTTAAGTGACTTGCCTAGGGTCACACAGGTAGGCAGGATTTGAAGTTAGTTTCTTCTTACTGCAGGAGCAGTTTTCTATCCACTGTGCCATCTAGCTGCTCCAGTTTTATTCACAAAAGGAAAGATTTTGAAAGATGACAGGAATCTTCTAAATGTCTTTCTTGGGGACCACATAGGCCATTTGGAGAGAAATAGCACTAGAGAAAATGTGATTTCTCTCAATAAATATTTTACAAATTGAAACCTTTTGTGGATTCTGGCCTTTCTTGGTCTGAATTTATTTCCCTGTTGATCTTCTGATGTCCTTATATTCAAGATGTGAAATGCTTATCCCTTCTACTCTCTGTTTCTTGGGCAAAGGAAAAAGAAACAGGTGGAGGAAAATTAGTAACTTCATAATGGCAAATCTTATCTTCCCAGGATAAAGCTGAGAGTGCTGAGAACATTTGGAAGACCTCTAGAAGCTAGCAAATGATTGGATTCTACCTTACATTGAGAGATTTGGTGAGCAGAGTGAGATCAGCATGGAGGAGGAGTTAAGTCCAGAATGGACACAGAGGACCATGTGGAGGGGTAAGGGTAGTGACAGGAGGGATAATGTTTTACAAGCTCAAGAAAGAATTTAGGATGTGCAGAGTCAACCAGGGTCCTAGGAATTATGTTTAGAGGTCTTACGATGTTATCTAGAGTATGTAGTACTTTGGGGAACTTTATGCAGTCTCCAATTTATAATCTGATTAGTGCCAATAAAGCCAAGGCAAACAGACACTTAAATTATCATGAATAAACTGAATGTCCCAAATGCCTGGAAAGTTTTGGTAACTGAGGGATAAAGAAATGGGAACCAATTTATTGTGCATTCAAAGCAAGAATATTTTTGAATCACTAAACAAATTTCATTTTTTGGAATAGATCCTATTTTTCTGGAGTTGGAAGCCTGTGCAGTGAAGGAGCAGCACCAAGGAACACACATTTCCTGTCATTCCCCTGTTTGGCAGGTTATGCCTATAAGACACTGGCTCTCATATCCCATAATTACTTTTTCCACATTTTTAACATATAGTAACACATAGTTGGGCTTGTGGTAGGGAAGCCAAGTGATATCCTGGGACCATAAATACTATAAATAGCTTAAGGAATATTTTAATTTTGTTTATTTTTTTTTGTTAGGGAAGGAAGCAGCTTCTTTCTTAAGGACCTGTACTGAGCAGAGATGCAAAATTGGTGAGCAGGTAAGTCCAGCTTTTGGTTTTAAGAATAGTTAAAACATTTCCCCCTATTTCTTGTTTACAGTATCTCTGGGTTTAACAAGATTCCCCTCCAGCTTACGTCACATTATTTTAAAAAGATCTCTGAGTCATAATTAAATTGCACCAGTTATGACATTTAAGAAAATAACATACCTATGAATACAGAGTGTCAAGCTACAAGATCATTTTTCAGGGTTAGCAGCTTAGCTCTGCATGAGTGAAGTAGAAAAATTGCTTGTGAGTAGAAAAATTGCTCGTCTACATGCATAGAATCATACTTGAAGACAAAAGTTTATATAATACATCATTCTGCTTCCAATAAAGCATTTGAATCATCCAAGATAATTATTTTCCTTCATGTTAGCACCTTCTAAAAATTGCAAAATTTATTACTTATTGACTTCTCCAGTGTTTAACATGCTCAATCAAGTAAAGTAATTCTTGCTTACTTCTTACTTCTTAGATTATATACTCTGTAATACAGAGTGTTTAATAAATATTTGTTGAATTGAGTGTCAAATCTAACATTCTTATGGTGCATTTTAAATCCATTTCTATTGGCATTAGAAGATACCTCATTACTGTCATCTTTATGATAACTATTCATGTGTTTAGATGCCTCTGCTGAAGTCCTCAACCAATTGATGACAACATAGGGTGGAGATGACCCTAGGTTCTGGTAGTTTATACTGCTTTAGGACACTGTCAAGATCCAAGATGGAGAGCTTTAGAGTACTAGACCAAAGACTGTCCCCAGAAAACCAGAAAAGTTTGGAAAGTTTAATCATCAGAAAGTTGGCCAGAGAGGATGATAAGATTTCTGATTGCTTTCAGCCATGTGATGGTCTAGTACTGAAAGGACTCGGCATTTTAAAATGATATGGCCAATACTGAGATGACCTATAAATTTTCCCTACTCTGTGACAGAAGCAAGATGACAAAGTGCAGCTATTTGTTAAAATAAGATACAGTTTCTCTTGGCTGTTTTTGCATGAATGGCAAGTGCTACGTATTCTGTTTTGATTCTCCTGTGGAGTGTTACAGGGGGATGGGCCATAATATTTCCCCCTGTCTTATATGGAGCAGCTGACCTTGCGCCTTAGCCCCTTTGGACCTTGTCCACTTGGCATTCCTTTCCTGAATTGATGATTTTGTGAATTAACAATATCTGGACTTCTAGAAGTGAAGTGGCAGGGGTGTGGCTGGTGATAGCTATAGATGCACAGTGCTTGATTGTCAAACAGTTAAGCCATAAAGTACAGAGGAAGAGCTTGTAGTTTGGAGTGCTTAGTTTGGTGTACAAAACTAAAGTGGAATATAAAATGTTTATCTAATAGGTCTATAAACTTCTTTATGTTCTGCTGAAATTAAATATCAGCCTTCCAGTAGGTTAAAGCAGTAGTTATACATTATTTGGCTTGGTTGATCTCATCATCTCCATAGGTAAAATTACTATCTCTGTGCAGATGATTGCCAGGTCTACATATTTGGTCCCAGTGTCTCTCCTGGCCTCCAGTCCTGAATCACCAATTGCTTCTCAAATTGAATTCTCACAGCCATCTCAAACTCAACATATTCAAATGATTGCCCTTAAATGTACCCCTTCCCAACTTCCCTAATACTGTCAAAGGTATCACCATCCTTCTAATGACTCAGGTTTGAAATCTTGCAGTCGCCCTTACTGTCACTTACTCCATATATTCCATCTATTTTCAAGTCTTATCATTTCCACCTTCATTTTCTTTTATATATCTCCTCACCACTCACAGAGTTACCACCCCTGTTAAAGGAGAGCCTACTGAAGGCTGGCACTCTATTAGTTCAGTTTTGATGATGGGACAAAATCAGGCACACATAAGTCATTAAACAGTTGAAAAAACTTAGCTCTAGCAGAGAAAGATTATTCAAAAAGGTTACAGTAGCCCTTAACTTGGGCTTCTGTATGGAAACCCATCTTATCATCTTTCGATTGTCTGTTTATTTTCCGCCCATTCACTTGGGGAATGGTTCTATATATTCCTTGATTTTTCTCTTGCTTCTAATTAAAAAAAAGTCTTTTGTTGTCTAGGTTTCCAGATATGCTCAGAGAAGATTTAAAGAGGGACATTAAGGATACATGCCCTGTTCCCATCATTATCAATTAATAAACAAATATTCTAATTCAACCAGGCACATGATATCATTGAGATTGCTAACCCACTAGGCAAAGAGAGGCAACTTCCTTTTGGAAACTAAAATCTCAGTTTAGTTATTTCTGGAAACCATGACCTTCCTTAACAGAAGGCTGGAATCACAGTGCTTCTGGCTATTATGTACACCTAAAGTAGTATCTATAGAGGTGAGAGATATTTATATGACCTCTGAGTCACAAACAAGCTATATTGTAATTATCATCATAAATGAATGATGCCATGTGGTCATTTTTAAAGGCCTGTACTGAGCTGTAAATGTGGTAGTATATGTTTTGATGAAGTACACTGAACTCAGTAAGGAAAACAATGACATTAAATAGCCGGATGCTTTTTCATCCTGATATGGTAGTTATGGAATAGGAGAGAGATGGAGAAAGCTTATGTTGTTTTCTGGGCCTGTCAACTGATCCTTAAACAAGGTTCTTTTGATTAAATCATCTAGCAACTGAAGAACAAATTCTTTTTAATCATATATGTCAAAAGTCTTTAGAACATTGGCATTCGTAAGTCCTAACTTTTAAAATAGTTTTTCAAGAAAATATTTGTAGTTTTCTCTGTCATACATTTTTTTGGGGGGAGGAGTACATGCTTTGCTGAGGATTTTTACGTTTCCAAAGATGGAGCTCTGCCTAATGGAGTTTCAGTTTTATTCATTTTGGAGAAAAAGTTTCCCTATTGCCCCTAGAAAGAAAAAGTCACTCACAGAATGTATGACATAATTGCTATTGCTTAAGATAACCACTAAGGTTACTTTTAAAATATTTTCTGTCTTAATTATAGTGTTTGATTTTGCTGTTTAAGTAGAAATGGTGACATTTTTGAAAATTGCTTGATTGTTTTGGAGATTGTGGGGGCATGAGGCTTCCATGCTGATTGAAACCAGCAATGGTTTCAGTTATTGGAGGAACTACAGTAATAGGCGGTACTCAGAGAAAAGATTGAGAATGGGGTAACAGACTGTTCAAGAGAAGCCTTATAAATAAATATCATACAAAAAAGAGTCTATTAGGATTCTTAACTATGTCTACCATATGCAAGGCTTCATGCTTAGCACTGGGGATACAAAGAAAGGCAAAAGACAGTCAGTCCCTGCTCTTAAGGAGCCCACCATCTAATCATGGAGACAACTTATAACAATCATACAAAACACACACATGTGCATATGAAAAATTGGAGATAATCAACTAAGACACTAGCATTAAGAGGGATCAGGAAAGTGCATCAGGTCAGGCTCTAATGCCAGCACATTCTTAGTTCAAGTGTGATATTGGGATGAAATGAGGAACTAGTGAGTCACTGAACTATTTAACAAAGGAGTTTATTTTCCCCGAACACAGCAAAGATGTGAAATAAGGTTACAGTGGCACTTAACTTCTCTGGGAGCAGCCCTACTCTTCTCCCTCTAGAAATACCTCTGGTCAATCAGTCTTCAGGGTATAGCACCTTACCCACCAAAGGTACCCCCCCAAATCTAAGAGGTCTAGAGGGGCTTTTTATTGGCCCTAGGCCAAAAAGCTACATTAAAGAATCTAGAGCCAATTGAATTTCATGGGAGGAGAAAGTTTCATCAGGGAAGCCTTTGGAGAAACTAGGGTTAAAATAAATATTGGATAAAATACATTAAATATAACAGGGAAATAGGTAGGGTTTAATCTTGACTACTGCTTACTACAAATGAAACCTTGGGCATATCACTTTTAACCAGCAGAAAGGAGGATAAAAGGAATAGTTAAAAGCAAAATAAACTTTAACTTCAAAGAGTAGTCTGTAAAAAAAATCTCAAAAGGAGAGAAAAAGAATAATAGTTATCAGGATCTTGAGTAGAAGAGAGGAAGGGCAAGGAAATGCAATCATATTCCTTAAAATGAGTTTTGATCATGCTCCTTTTATTTCATCACTTCCTTCATTGCAAAGAAAGAAGACATGATGAAGGAAAAACACAATTATTAATCACAAATGCATATGAATAAAATAAATTCACTCATAAAATGGAGGAGAATAGCAGGGTGAATTAGAAAGCAGAAATAAACAATAAATTGTTTACAAGAAACATAATCATGACA
The DNA here is from genome assembly GCF_028372415.1 of Notamacropus eugenii. Taxonomy (NCBI): domain Eukaryota; kingdom Metazoa; phylum Chordata; class Mammalia; order Diprotodontia; family Macropodidae; genus Notamacropus; species Notamacropus eugenii. Next base: position 324,988,213 of record NC_092872.1, read on the forward strand.
AGAAAACTCACACAGACTCAAAGTGAGAATTTAAGGCAAAATTTATTGTAATTTAAGCAAATTTTGAAAAGCAGATGTGGCAATAATATCAACAAGGTAACAGAAAAAATAGTATAAATAAAACAAGCAAGTTAATTATATTATGCTCAAAGACACCAAAGATAATGAACAAATAATCAATATTTCATACATTTGCCTAAAAAGATATAGCATCTAAGCACTTAAAGGAAAATAATTGAACACTAGGAAGAAAGACAATAAAACTATAATAATTGAGTACCTTAATGTGTTCCTTTTAGACCTAGACAAATATAACAAAAATGCAAACAAGAAAAAAGTTAAGGAACTAAATATATTTTCAGAAAGATGACAGCTGTCTGGCATCTACTGAATGGGAGCAGAAAGGAATATACATATTCTCAGTGGTGTAAGGCACCTTTACAAAAAATTGACCATGTATTTAAGGTATAAAAATCCCATAAATAAATATAAAAAAATTTGTGGGTCAAAGAACAGATCATAGAAGAAACAGATAATTTCATTTAGGAATTAAATCAATGAGACAACATTCCAAAACTTTGGGAATGCAGCTAAAGCTGTTCTGAAGGAAAAAAAAATCTCTGAGCACTTTCATTACTAAAAGAGACAAAGAACAAATGAATAAATTAGGTATACCACTTACATGGAATGTTCTATATCTATAGATCCCTACCTCTCAAAAGAGTTGGAGAGGAGGGGAAAGAAATATTTTGAGGCCAAGTGTATATGTATATACTGAATGACAAAGTAGAATAGTAATTCTCTTTCCTTTGCAGAAGAAATGTTTTGGGCTTTGTTTTAGGAAGGTAACTTTTTACTTTGCTATCAACAGTGACTATTTCATAAAAAGTAAAAGTAGCTCTAGAGGCTAAAATGGAGGTAAATATTAGCTCCTAGCAATTTCCTATCAGGTATCACAGATAGATATGTGCTTTAAGAAACTGGGTAAAATAAGCTGCGTTGAAAACTTTCCAAATGAATATTTCTTGAAATAACAATGGAAGTGTGGCTTCCCTGAAGTCTTAGCTAAAATCCCACCTTCTTCAAAAAGCTATGTCTCTCTCTATATAATACATACATACTTACATAAATATGTATATACATATACACACATACACACATATATGTATATATTATATATATGGGAGAATATATAATTTATATTGGGGAGAAACAACAACAACCCACTGGATTTAGAATCAGATCCTGCCTTATTTTTGCACCTCACAATGAGGGATTCAGACTATGTGACTTGTAAAGATTCTTCCTATGATCCCATATATAGCACCTGGGTACCTTCTCACACAAGAGATTCGGTATGATCTATCACAGGTTTGAGGCACTCTCTTGTTCAACGCATAATCCAAATCATAGCTTATAAACTCCCATCAGTGTTTACTTTTATCACACAAAATATTCATTAATTTAAAATAAAAGATGTTTAATCAAGCATCATAGAAAAAAAGAGATAAGAAAAGATTCCTCCTCCTCCTCCCCCTCACCCCACTTTGACACATACTTTCTTATTGGTAAGCATGCCACTACTAAGGGAAAGCACTCAAAGAAAGGACATTAATGATCAGAAAACATAAATGGAAAGAACACATGTGACTAGAGGATAAATGGGCAGAACATACATATAGATAACATAATGGCCTAGGAACATGTATGTCACACTTCTTACACTACAGAGCTACTATAACTTTTGTTAAATACCATATTGCATGCCTATGTCTCTAAAACCCATTTCAGTGATTCCACCCAGTTCTCTCAACACATGAAGAAAGGTATTTGAAAGCTGGAGCATTGAGGCTTGCTCTTTTCCCAAGATCTTTTTACTGGCATTTAAATGAAGCTAGAGGCCAGGGCAAAAGTCCTGTGAAGAAGATAATATTTTAGAAGGTTCACATTCCTGTCTTTATTATGGCTATATTCTAGTAACAAACATTCCTGACATTTGCTCTGAGTACTCTAGACCACATTAGACTCTAGAAAGAAGTTGATATTACTTTAAAAAGGAATTATCCCTAAAGTCTTAGATTGGGGAGGAATTCTTAGGTTCCAGTTTATCTGCATCACTCCCAATACTGGTCTCCTCCCCACTTCCTGCCCCCCCCCCCCCAACTCTTCTTTCTAAGCTTCTAAGTGAGATCCTCTACCTACAGCCAAACACAAACTAGCATCAAGGCATCTGGGTAAGAAAAGAACAGAACTGAAAGCAATTCAAGGCTTCATTTTCTACCATTTTAGACTTGGCTAATGCAGAAGGTGATCTGGGATTGGGACTACTTCACAGGTGCTTGGAGAATTTTGTTACCTCAGGCTGAAGAGCTGTAACATGAACTGAGATAAGGCTGCCTTGACTTGCTGATATTAAATGTGAAGAAATCTTAGAAGACTATTTGTAGGGATCAAAGGTGAAGATCAAACTAAAACATATAATAAAGATAAACTTACTTGTTCCTTGGTTAGAGCTCTTGGAAATATCCCTAAATTATAAATAGGGAGAAGGCTTGAATTCTTCCCATGTGAAATCAAGGCTGCATGATATTATTTTAAAGTCATATCAAGGGTATTTCTACTTGGGGAGATATCAAGAAGTGTGTGTGTGTGTGTGTGTGTGTGTGTGTGTGTGTGTGTGTGTATGACTACATTTGATATAGCACATGGAACTGTATGAGAAGGAAGCATAGTGATTTTAAAGTAGTGGCTTAGATGCTACATGCCTGGGAGCCAGTGGTAGCTAACAGAAATAGCTAGCAGGCAGTTTGCCATGGAAACAAAAAAGGACACTGATTTTCTTTGAGAATTCTCACACTTCTCTATATAGAGAGATATGGAAACTGAGGGAACTATTCCAGTCACCTATAGAATTCTGTAAGCTATCTGTTATGATTCTAAAATGTTTGTTTTCCCATTGGAGGTTATCAGCAACCACACTACCAGCGGAGATGAAACAACTTGAGGTCTGGGGCCAAGAAGAACAACTACAATTCCTCTTCCCTGCGAAACCCTTTAAATTTCTAAAGACATTTGTGGTGGCTCTTTATAATTCAGTTAATTTTCACTTTATGACTATCCATGACCATACCATTTGATGCATATATATTCAATATTAATATTGTTTTGCTGTTTTCTTTAAACATAATTTAAATTCTTTGTTTATCTCTACTGATAGAATAAATTTTCCTTTTTTTTTGATAGAAAGGTAGGATGACATATTGCCTAAAGAACCAGTCTTGGAAATAAGAAGACCTGAGTTCAAGTCTATTCTCTGACACACACTGGCTGTTTGACTGTGGAAAAATCACTTTACCTTTCAGTGCTGACTAAGTCTGTAAGTTACAGTGAAGGTGCTGACATCCACTGGGGAAAGGGAGTTTTCTTATCTGAAAATTTCCTACACTGATCATTCTATTTGTGTCTTTGCTTTTTATGTTTCTTGTAAGCATTTGATTTGGGGTTTTAGCTTTTTTTAAAAATCCATTCTGCACTTCTCTCTTTGTTGGATTGTTCATTCAGTCTGTTAGTCAGTCAGTAAATGTTTAAGTACCTATTAATGTGTCAGGCATTTGCTAAGTGCTAAGGATACATAAAAGGTAAGAGTTCCTTATCTGAAGGAGCTTACCGTCTAATGGGGGAGACAATACACAAACAACTACATACAAACAAGCTTTGTACAGGATAAATTTTTGTTATTGTTCAGTTGTTCCGTCTTGTCCAATTCTTTGTGACCCCATGGACCATATATACCAGGCCCTTCCACTCTCTCTCGAAATCTAAGTTCATCTTCATTGTTTACATGACACTTTTTATTCATTTCAATCTCTGCTGTCCCTTGTTCTTTTGCCTTCAATCTTTCCCAATATCAAGGTCTTTTCTAATGAGTCCTGTCTTCTCATCATGTGGACAAAGTATTTAAGCTTTACTTTCAGTATTTGATTTTCCAGTGAATAGTCTGAATTAATTTCTTTAAGTATTGATTGATTTGATATCATTGCTGTCCAAAGAACTCTTAAAAATCTTCTCCAGCATCACAATTTGAAAATGTTGATTTTTTTTGCCACTTAAGTTTCTGTACAGTCAAACTCTCACAGCTATCATTGGTACTGGAAAAACCATAATTTTAACTATGTGCATCTTTGTTGGCATGGTGATATCTCTGCTTTTTAGTATGCTGTCTAGATTTGTCATGGCTTTCCTTCCAAGAAGCAAGTGTTTTTAAATTTCATGCAGTTGCCATCTGCAGTGATCTTTAAGCCTGAGCACATAAACTCTGTAACTGATTCCATTTCTTCTCCCTCTATTTGCCTGGAAGTAGTAGGACCCTTTGCCAGGATTTAATTATTTAATGTTAAACCTCAAGCCAGCCTTTACACTCTCCTCTTTCATCATCCTCTAAAAGTTGCTTAATTCTTCACTTTCAGCCATTAGAGTGATCTTGTCTGTAAATTTGAGGTTGCTGATATTTCTCCTAGCAACTTTAGTTTTGACTTCTGATTCATTCATCCTGGCATTTTGCATGCTTTACTCTGCATATAAGTTAAATGAGGTGACAATATACACCCTTGTCATTCTCCTTTTCCAGTCTTAAATCACTCAGTTCTATGTTTGCTTCTAACTGTTGCTTCTTGATCTACATACAATCCTGGAGTTCCTCTAGCTTTTTTGGTAAGTCTTGCTTCACATATTACTGTAGTGTGGCTTTAGAATCTTAAGCGTAACCTTGTGGTATGTGAAATGATTTCAGTGATTTGGTAATTTGAACATTCCTTATTTTTGTCTTTCTTCAGGATTGGAGTGTAAACTAATCTTTTCCAATCCAGTGGCTACTGTTGAGTTTTCCAAATTTATGTTTAACTTTGTTGCATATGATATTTTGAGCCAGAGGCCCAGTTCTTTTGCTCTTAGATATATAGTGTTCCCAAGAACTGTGATCTTTTAGTGCTGCCAATGCTAGGTCTTGTGTGATTCTAGTTGAGGTACCATCCTATGTAAATTGTTTTCTTCTTTTAGCTCATAGTATTTTGTCCTTGATCTGGGGGTTTCAGGATTTAACTATAATATTTCTGTAAAACTTAGCAGTGAAAACCAACTAAGAAGGGATTCAAACCTTCAGTCTTCTGATCCGAAGTCAGATGCCTTATCCATTAGGGACCAAGGTTCCCAGTGAATCCTGAGTCATCTCCAGTCATCCTGAGGAATATCAGGTCTCTGGATTCAGATGGCTCTGGAGGAGAAGTGAGGTTGGTGACCTGCACAGCCCTCCCTCACTCAAAACAAAGTCAAGTGCAAGTCATGTCATCATTTCTCTGATGGCATGGTCTTCTTTGGCAACGAAAGACGAACTCAATCCTGTGAGCAGATGAAGCTGGCTGAATGCTAGCTAGGTAACTCACCTCCTCCTCTCCTGTCTGCCTCCCCCTCCCCTTCCTTCTCCTCTCCAATGGAAGGCAAACATGGATGGCCAAAAGATGCCCAGTTGACTTGGGTTTTACTGACTCCTTTCCTATTTCCCACATCTGAAATGCCATTCTGTCCCAAGACACATGGGACACTAAGAAAGACATCCTCTTTAATGCCATACAGGCCCTTAATCATGGTAGAAATTGGATGCACTCTACGAAGATTCTTCATAATGCTTTCTGCCAGATCTGCCACAGACAAGCCAATGGCCCAGGAAGTGCAGCCCTTCAGTTTGATTACCTGATAAGCACTTTCAGACACCTGTTTATGAACATCTTTCCAGTTTTCTGCAACAGCATCAGTTCCCAAAGAAGAATGAAGGTTCTTTAGAGACATACCGGCAAGATTCACACCACTCCACACAGGAACACTAGAGTCTCCATGTTCCCCAAGGACCCATCCATGACAACTTGAAGAATGGACACCAAGTCTCTCCTCCATTAGGTAACAGAAACAGGCAGAATCCAGATTGCAACCACTTCCAATAACATGGTTTTTAGGAAAACCACTTATCTTCCAGGTCACATATGTCAAAGTATCCACTGGATTGGAAACAATAAACAGCTTGCAATTAGGGTTGTGTTTTACAATATTGGGAATGATGAATTTAAAGATATTCACATTATGCTGCACCAAATTAAGATGACTTTCTCCCTCTTGTTGACGTGCCCCAGTTGTAACAATGACCAGCTTTGAGTTTGCAGTCACACTGTAGTCTTTGCCAGAAACAATCTTTGGCGTTTTGAGGAAAAAGCTGCCATGTTGCAGATCCATCATCTCTCCCTTTAGTTTGTCTTCTATTGCATCAACTAGGGCAAGTTCATCAGCTAATTCCTTTGTTAAGACACTAATGGCACATGCCATGCCAATTGCACCAATCCCAACAACAATGATCTTGTTCTGGGGAACCTGGTCCTCCTTTAGGACATTCAAGATAAGCTGATCCTTGACAGTTGATGCCATTTTGGAGGGTAGCTGAGGGGATAGCTGGTTAGGCTGCAAAAGTTCTGAGATAGATGTAAGGTTACTGATCCTAGGCTTGCATGACTTGTGTTGGTGGGCAGGGCCTTATATATCCATTCTTTATGTTTTTAAATTTTTTTCATCTCTTATAACTTTGTTGGCTTCCCCTTGCCCCAATTCTGATTTTCAAAGAGTCATTTTCTTCCTTAAGATTCTGGATCTCCTTTTCTAATTGGTTGACTATCTTTTCATACTCTTGTTGTTTTTCTTCTGTTATTCTTACTTTTCTTTTTAGTTTTTTCCTCAATCTCTCTCATTTGATTTTTAAAGTCTTTTTAAAGTTCTTCAATGAATTTTTTTTGGGCAAGTGACCATTTGACATTATTCTTTGAGGTAGAAGAGGGTTTATTTGCTTCAGTATCCTCCTCTGAAGATGAATCCCAGTCTTATCTATTCCCATAGTAGTTCTCTATGGTTGGATTACTTCTCTTTGCCTATGCATTTTTTTTTTTTTTGGTAATAATTTAGGTTTTATAATCACCTCTAGTCCTGGGTTATGGGGAATAGTCCTTCTGGACTCTGATTCTCTTCAATTTTTCGTTCTGACCTTGACCTCAAAGCAAGACCTCCAGCCTCCTGTAAGTGCCCACAGTCAGTGATGTCCCTATGCTACACACACAGGTGTGCACTGGTTCCTTTTAGTCCTAGCCACTTTCTACAGAACAACTGGGTATGGCATTCCTTGTCAGCAGAGGTTCACTCAATGTTTATGAAGATTACTGACAGCTTAATTGATAATGGATTTTATTGGGGAGAAACTTAAGACAAGCAGATCCATCATCATACTAGTACCATAGTCCAGATTTGAAGCAATGAAGATCTGCACCAGGATGGTGGCAGTGTCAGAAGAAAGGAGGGAGTTATATGGAAGAGATATGGTTCAATTCATTCACATGAAAGGTATTGATTTGGGGTTTATATTTTTTCTCTTTTTCGTTTGTAATATTGCTAAAAATTTTTTTTGATTTCCCTTCCTCTTTTGAGTCAGTATTTTATCCCTCCTTAGTTTTGCTTAAAATGCTTTTACTTAAAATACTTTGATATAACCCATTATTAATGATGCAGCCTACTACTTCAGGCTGCCACCATCCTCTATGCCCATGTTAATTCATAAAGAGCTCCTCTTGTTCTTCTCACTTTGTGGATAATTCCTTTTGGGAGGAGTTTTGGAGAGTTAGGAGGGAGTAGAGAAAAGGTCTTGTCTTTATCTTGTTAATTATACAGCCTAGAATCCCTGGAGGGAACTTTGGGGCCATCCCAGTCATTAGAAAGTTTTACTTGATATCAAATTGACTTCTCTCCGTTGCAGTTTTATACCTCCTCTATATGACTGCCTTTCAAATATTTGAACACAATTCTGATATTGCCATTGAATCTTCTCTTCTTCTGGCTAAATGTGCTCAGTTCCTTTCATTTATTCTTATAAGACATTAATTCAAAGCCCTTCACCAATATGGTCTCTTTCCTCTGAATACTCTTAAATTCTGGTACCCAGAACTAAGTACAATGCTCCAGATGAGATCTAATTTGAGCCAGATACAGTGGGATTATCACTTCTCATTTCTGGAAGCTATGCCCTTTCTAATCTAGTCCAAGATCACATTAACATTTTTGACTGCCATGTCACATGGTCGACTTATGTTGAAGATAGAGCATGGGCCTGACAATATAGCGTGGAGATGATAGGGAAGTGTTATGGAGGCCTTGATAGGCATAAGGAAAAAGCTCTAAGTAGTTCCAGGGTTGGAGTACATTTTTTTTTTTTTTTGGTGGGAAAGAGGTGAAGATGAAGGTCAAACTTTAGACAGGGTGGTATGGAAATGATTTTTTAAAAAATATCCAACTATAAAACTTTGTATTCCTATTGAACTTCATCTGATTTTATTTAGCCCAATTCTCTGGCCCATCAAGATCTTGAATCCTAACTCTGTCATCCAGTATGTTAGCCATCCCTCTTAGACTTATGCCATCTGCAAATTTAAAGAACAATCCACCTTTGCCTTAAAAAGGTTGAAGAATACAGTACCAAAGACAGATCCCTGGGTCATTCTATTGGAAACCTCTAGCCATGTTCCCACTGAAACAATTAACAACTAATTAACAATTTGAATCTAGCCATCCAAACAGTTTTGAATCCACCCAACTCTATTTCCATCTATTCTGTTTCTCTATCTTCTCCATAAGAATATTATGAGATACTTTGCCATAAGTTTCGCAAAAGTCTAGTTAAACAATATCTCATTTTACTGAGGAGGAAATGTAGGCCCAAGAAGGTAAAATTATTGACTCATGATGTAACAGGTAGAAAGTGGGTAAAGCTGAGATTCAAATCTTTTGTCTTTGAGCCCCAATGTGGAACACTTTCTACTGTATCATTTTGCCTCCTTTAGGTAAAAAAAGACCTGCCTTTGAGTTTTGGTTCTGCCATTTTTCAGCTGCATGACTTTGAATATATCATATCAGTTCTCTAAGCCTACTTGTTCCCCTTTTAAATAAGGATACTAGGAATCACAGGATAGAATTTAAGAACTCAGTTTATCCTCATTTTGTAAATGAAGAAATTGAGACCTTTGGGAATGAGATTTGCCCAGTGTCATACAAAGGTAAGTGGTAGAACTAAGATATGAACAAGGGCTTTAGATTCCAAATTCAGCACTCTTGCCACTGTATCACACTTGCATAAATTAATTCACAGTACTCTTGTGAGAAGATCATATTTTGTAACCTATCATTATTACTATAAAAAGTGAAAGTGATAGAGTAGGTATGTAAATTTTTTTTCCCCAATATCATCTTCTGTTCTTATCAAAATGGTCTATTTATCTTTCATGATTTCTTCTATCCAATGTTTAACTAAAACCTTCCCATAGCAATAGTTGAGAAACTTTTGTCCTTCCATTCTCCTCTTTTTTAAAAAATGATGTGGCAGACTCAGAGCATTTTCACTGGCTGTTCCCAATGCCTGGAATGTTCTTCTTTCTCTTTTCTGTCTTTTAGTTTCCCAGGCTTCCTTCAAGGCTCAGTTTAAGTTCAACCTTCTGCAATAAAGCTTTCCCAGTTCTCATTAATTTTACTGGCTTTTGTCTGAGAATACCCCCATTTTAACTTTTACAGTTTAAATTTATGTTGCACATCATTCTGGAACTTATTGCACTTTATGATATGAGGTGAAGGTCTAAGTCAATTTCTTGCCAAACTATGTTATAGTTTCCCCAGCATACCACATTAAATATGAATTCCTTGTCCAAGTAGTTTGTGTTCTTAGGTTAATTGAACTCAGAGTTGGGAGATGAAGTGTTGTGTTTAAGGAGTAGCCAAGAGGCTAATGTCACTGGAATATTTTGTTCCTTATGTGTGAGCAACATGATGAAGGCCAGTTTGGTTGAATTACTTAATGTGTGAAGAGGAATAATGTGTATGGAATGATAAATTGGAGCCAGATAGTGAATAAGTTTGTATTTGATTCTAGAGATCTTAAGTAGTTACTACAACAATAAATTGTTCTCCTTAATAAGAGAAGAAGTGTGAAGTTTTGGGAAAGAAGATGAATTGTGGAAGGAAGAGACTTGAGGCATGATGAATAAGAGACTACTATAATTGTTCAAGTAAAATATAACAATGCCGCGAGTGAGGTTAGTGATTGTGTGACCAGACAAAGTCTATAAAGAGGAGGCCCATGTGGGAAATATTACAATTTTGAGAGCATTAAATGATCAGTTCTTAGGCTATTGAAAGAAAAGAAGACATAGAAAGACTGGAAAAAATAATGGAACATATCATTATTAAAGAAAGATAATTGTAGGGACATCAAGAGCTACCAACTGAAATACCTATTATTTCTACTTTAAAAATTCTTTATGAGAATGAACTGTACATGTGCTGAGTAAGATAATCCTAGAAGAAAACTGATAAAAAGAAAATATATATATTCATTAATGTGATTCCTCAGCAGGATACATCTGAATGAAAGGTGTAGAAAAATCAAGCTCTAGGGGAAGAAGGGGAAAGTGAAAGGAAATAAGTGAGCCTTACTTTCATCAGATTTTGCTTCAGGAGGGAATAACATACACAGTCAATTAGGTATAGAAGTTTATCTTACCCTATAGAAAAGCAGGGGGGAAAGGGATATGAGAGGGGGGATAATAGAAGGGATGGCAGATTGGGGGAAGAGGTATTCAGAAGCAAACACTTTTGTAGAGGGACAGATCAAAGGAGAGAATAGAATAAATGGAAGGCAAGACAGGATAGAGGAAAATATAGTTAGTTTTTCATAACATAACTGTTATGGAAGTGTTATGCATGACTACACATGTATAACCTATATAGAATTGCTTACCTTCTCTATGAGGGTGGGTGGGGAATGGGGAAGGGAAAGAATATAGAACTCAAAGCTTCAAAAATTATTGTTAAAAATTGTTTTTACATGCAATTATATATAGGTAGTGGAGTATAGAAATCTATCCTGCAGTACAGGAAAATAGAAGGGAAGGTGGGTGATAGAAGGGAGGGCAGATTGGAGAAAAGGGTAATCAAGATACATGCTATCCTGGGGTGAAGGGAGGATGGAGATGGGGAAAAAATTTGAAATTCAAAGTTTTGTGGAAATAAATGTTGAAAATTGAAAATAAGTAAATTTAATTAAAAAAGAAAACACAAGTTCAGTTTATGATTTATTGATGATTTTTTTAAAAAGCATTTAATTTGGTTGAGTAAAATGCAACTTAAATTCTTTGCCACAACAAGGCATAAATTAAGGTCATACAATATTCCTCAGTGGAGACAATATTGAACTTTGTTCAAATGATCCTCTAATTGTGTAATCTGATTAATATCAATATATTTTAATAGTTAAATGGTTCCATGGTCTCATCACTCTGAACTCTTTTCAGTTGGTGTATGTCTTAGTCCATTAATGATGTTTCATTCTCTTAAATTTTTGCCCAGGTATATCCATCACTTCTCAATAGAGGATCCACAAAATTCTCTGATGGTCTTACTCTACATCTTCACTGATGTTGGTAGAGCACTCTTATTCTCCATCTATTATCCTTTGTCCTCACTACATGGCCAATGAATCATTTCCTCAGTGATTTCCCTTATGCTACTCTAGGAAGACAGGTTTCCCTTGGCCAAACAAGTAGTCTTTGCTATTGATATTTGCATTAACAAGGAATAAATGAGGGCTAGATGAGTGGAAAACAATGACTTTGCTTCCTATGCCTCCAGACTTTTGTTCTGACTCAATTTATTTACAAATTGAAGAGCGAGTATAAGTGGAATTTTTGTTGTTGTTGTTTAGTCATTTGAATATTGTCAGACTCTTTGTGACCCCATTTGGGGTTTTCTTGGCAAATATATTAGAGTGGTTCACCATTTTATTCTCCTGATCATTTTATGAATGAGGAACTGAGGCCAATAAGGTTAAGTGACTTGCTTAGGGTCATACAGCTAGTAAGTGTGTGAGGTCAGACAAGGTCTTCCTGACTTTGGTCCAGTACTCTATCCACTAATCTGCTCTGTATATTTCTAATTGTTGGTATTGTTCTTGGTCTTCGTTCTCAAAGAGGACCAAAATGATATCATTACGTTAGAGTCAAGTTACAATGTATCCAACTGTGTCTGATGAGACCAATATGAGCTCAGAATGCTCTACCACAGGTCAGGCACAAAGAGCCCATGTGAACATTTGAGGTGGATTCTCTAAATTTATGCATCTTTTGCTTCTTTTGAGTTGCTTCAATCCTGCTTTCCTCATAAAGCACAGAAACTTCTTTGATGAGGTCATGTCATATTGGGCGGTCCTGTGCCACTTTCACACATGTCACACAATCAATTTCAAAGTTCTTCAGAGAGATCTTGTATTGCTTCTTCTGATCACCATGTGAAATCTTGCCTTGTGTGGGTTTTCAGTAAAGTAGTCTTTTAGGAAAGCATACATTTGGCATTCAAACAATGAGGCCAGCCCATCAGAACTGTGCTATCTGAAGTAGAGTTTGAATGCTTCGCAGTTTAGTTTGAGAAAGGACCTCAGTGTCTGGTATCTTATCCTGCCAGATGATCTTCAGCATCTTCCTAAGATGATACAAATGGAAATGATTCAGTTTCCTGGCATGGCACTGGTATACTGTCCAGGTTTCATAGGCACACAACAACGAGATCAAGTGCAATTACCGATAAGTTGATGATGGCACATTGATGATGAGTCTCTAGATCTTCATAAAATTTTCCTTTGACCTTATCAAAGTTCATTGTGATAGGAGCACAGGCACTGATGATGGCACTTTTCTGCTAGTGGCAATCACATTGTCATGAGCCCTGTCATTCACTCCTTTTGATAAGCATACAAGTTTGTTGACTAGATTAGTTCTGATTGTAAAACCTATGCTAGCTTCACAACATTCTCCTTCACTGTGGCTATTCCAGAAAAATGTGCATCCAACTCTGACTTCCATAAACTGATCTTCACTTTCCAGCATTTTTCCACTCAGAGCTGCTATTTGGATGAGATACCTGCTGAGAACTCTTGCAACAAGAACTGTTCATCTTTCAAGTCTCCTGGATTTTATGTTGTCTTTAAGTGTGCATACATTCCATGTGAATGGAGTCATATTTGCAGAAATTTTTGTGTGTGTGCTTGTGTGTGTATTTCAGTCCCAGGATAGGATCTTTGTCTGCCCTGGAAAATAGGTCAAGGTTGGGTATGGAGACAATTTTTATGGCATTTTTTAGGTAAATTTTTAAATTTTAAACTTAAATACAAAATAAGAAAAGAAAAAAGAAATAAACCTAAATGCTAAAAAGAAAATAATACAAAATAAGAAGAGAAAAAAATCTTTGCCATATGTGTAGTAGAATATGAGAGAGAATTAAAAATATATAGCAATAAATTTCCATTTCAAGAAAGTAATAAATATTATGTGTTGAGATGTGTTCATATTTTCTTTGCATCCTTTTACATGTTCTTTTTTCTTTGCTGTGCACTTTTTACTTTGTTCTTTTTTCTCCCTTCATCCCAGAAGGCAACAATTATATAAATAAATATACATATACGTAGGTATGTATATGTATACACATATACACAGCACATAATACACATATGTCCACACATACATAGACACATACATATATACATAAACACACATACACCTATACATATGTATACACTTACACATACATAGACTTAGATATTGATAATCATAGTTACATATGCATTCATTCGCACCTATGTAAAACCATAGTATACTTATTTTTCCTCTGTTTCTCTGAACCTCTTCCTTTATAAGTCCAAGTCTTTCTATATTTTTCCATCTCTACTAGCTTGTCATTCCCTATACCACAGCAATGTTCCCACCTTGTACTGTCTAATTATTTTAAATAGTCAAAACAATGTTGATAAATGTGGCTGACACATAGGGTATTTTTCTTATTTTTCTCTTTTGATTAAATCTATTTTAGCCCTAACTTTGTCCATGATCATGATTACCACCCTGCTCCTTTTCCCTAACAAATTCTATTCCTGATCTTTATTTTATGTTTGTATATTATTTTTTATTTCCTATCCCTCTTGACTCCTCTATTTACTTCTACCTCCTATCTTGACCTCCTATTAATTGACCTTCCTTCCACGGATCCCTCCCTTATCCTCTTGTTTCCATAATATTTAGTCTTCAACCTCCATAAGATTTTGAGTTCCAAATTTTCTCCCCCTTCTTTATTTCGCCTCTCTCCAAGATGGTGTTCAAATTAATGTAGGCTCTACACATCCATTTATATTTAAACATATTTTCACAGTAGTTGTATTGTAAAGAAGAAATAGAATCAATGGAAAGAACCATGAGAAAGAAGAAACAAAAACAACAACAACAACAACAAAAACCAGAGAAAATAGTATGCTTCAATCTGTGTTAAGACTCCCTAGTTCTTTCTCTGGATATAGATAGCTTTTTTCCATGTTTTGGAGTTATCTTAGATCCTTGCATTGCTGAGAAGAGTTAAGTCTATCAAAATTAGTCATTGTACAATGTTGTTGTTACTATGTTCAATGTTCTCCTGGTTGTGCTTCAGTTCTGCTTCTCCTTCAGCTTCAGTTCATGTATGTAAGTCTTTCCAGGGTTTTCTGTATCATTTCTTATGGAACAAATAGTATTCCCTCACATTAATATACCACAACTTGTTCATCCATTCCCCAGTTTATGGGCATTCCCTCAATTTCCAATTCCTGGTCAACACAAAAAGAGCTGCTATTAATATTTTTGTACATATGGGTCTTTCCCCCCCATTTTTATGATCTCTTATGATATAGACTTAGAAGTGGCATTGCTATGTCCAAGGATATACACAATTTTATAGCCCTTTGGGCATAGTTCAAATTGCTCTCCAGAATGTTTGGATCAGTTTACAACTGTGCCAACAATGCATTAGTGTTCCAATTTTACCACATCTTCTCCTACGTTTATCATTTTCTTAACCAATCTGACAGGTGTGATGTAGTACCTCAGAGTTTTTTTGATTTGTATTTCTCTAATCAATAGTGATTTAGAACTT
Source organism: Notamacropus eugenii (assembly GCF_028372415.1). Lineage (NCBI taxonomy): Eukaryota > Metazoa > Chordata > Mammalia > Diprotodontia > Macropodidae > Notamacropus > Notamacropus eugenii. Next base: position 325,003,285 of record NC_092872.1, read on the forward strand.
TTTTCATATGACTATAACTTTAATTTCTTCATCCAGAAATTCCTTGTTCATATCCTTTGACCATTTATAAATTGGGGAATGACTTGTATTTTTACAAATTTGAACCAGTTCTCTATATATTTTAGAAATTAGGCCTTTATCAAAGACACTGGCCATAAAAATTCTTTCCCACTTTTCTGCTTATGTTCTAAGCTTGGTTGCATTCGCTTTGTTTGTGGAAAAACTTTTCAATTGAATGAAATCAAAGTCATCCATTTTGCATTTCATAATGTACTTTATCTCTTATTTGGTCATAAATACTTTTGTTGTCCATAAAACTGATAAGTAAAATATTTCTTGCTCTCCTAGTTTGCTTATAATATCAGCCTTTATGTCTAAATCGTGTACCCATTTTGACTTTATCTTGGCACATTGTATAAGATGTTGGTCTATGCACAGTTTCTGCCATACTATTTTCCGGTTTTCCCAGTAGTTTTTGTTAAATAGTGAGTTCTTATTCCTAAAGCTGGAATTTTGGGTTTATCAAACACCGCATTACTATAGTCATTGACTATCGTATATTGTGTCCCTAATCTATTCCACTGATCCACTACTCTATTTCTTATCTGGTACCAAGTAGTTTTGATGATTGCTGCTTTATAACACAATTTAAGATCTGGTATGGCTAGGCTACCTTCCCTTGATTTTTTTTCATTAATTCCTTTGAAATTCTGGACCTTTTGTTGTTATTTTTTCTAGGTCTATGGAATCATTTTGGTTAGTTTGATTGGTATGGCACTGAATAAGTAAATTAATTTGGGAAGAATTTATTTATTTATTATTTATTATACTATTAATTTGGCCTACCCATGAGCAACTGATGGTTTTCCACTTGTTTAGATCTGACTTTTTCTGTGTGAAAAGTGTTTTGTAATTGTGTTCATATAGTTTCTGGGTTTGTCTTGGCAGTTAGACTTCCAAATATTTTATAATGTCTACAGTAACTTTAAAGGAAATTTCTTTTTCTATCTCTTGCTGTTGGGCTTTGTTAGTAATATATAGAAACCCAATGATTTATGTGGGTTTATCTTATGAACTGCAATTTTGCTAAATTCTTTATTATTTCAAGTAGATTTTTATTTCATTCTCTAGGATTCTCTAAGTATACTATCACAATATCTGCAAAGAGTGATATCTTTGTTTCTTCATTGCCTATTCTAATCCTTCAGTGTCTTTTTATTCTCTTATTGCTAAAACTAATATTTATTGTACAATATTGAACAAAAGTTATGATAATGGACATCCATGTTTCACCCCTGATCTTACTGGAAATTCTTCTAGCTTATCCCCATTACATATAATGCTAGTTTATGGTTTTCAATAGATGCTACTTATCATTTTAAGGAAGACTCCATTGATTCCTGTGCTCTCTAGTGTTTTTTTTTTAATTAGAAATGAGTGTTTTATTTTGTCAAAAACTTTTTCTGTAATCTATTGAGATAATCGTATGATTTCTGTTAGTTTTGTTGTTGATATGGTCAGTTATACTGATAGTTTTCCTAATATTGAACCAACCCTGCATTTCTGGTATAAATTGTACCTGGTCATAGTGCATTATTCTTGAGATAAGTTGCTGTAATATCTTTGCTAATATTTCACTTTAAATTTTTGCATCTATATTCATTAGGGAAATTGGTCTATAATTTTCTTCTTTTGTTTTGGCTCTTCTTGGTTTAGGTATCAGCACCATATTTGCATCATAAAAGGAATTTAGTAGGACTCTACCTATTTTCCAAATAGTTTATATAGTATTGGAATTAATTGTTCTTTAAATGTAGAATTCACTTATAATATTTATAACATTTGTATTGCTGTAATCATTATGTATATTGTTTTCTTGGTTCTGCTTATAATTCTTATATCCTTATAATCATCACATTTATCATTACTTAGAGCATAGTATATTCCATTGCATTCACGTACCACAATTTGTTTAACAATTGATGGGCATTGGCTTTGTTTCTAATTCTTTACT